>NW_007232933.1:163746-187407 GCF_000164805.1 Carlito syrichta | reverse complement strand
CAATATCTGTCTGGGGATGGGGAGACACCCCTTATTAACAACGGTGCCTGAACGATGCACGTTTGTATACCTAACCCTTAACTGTACCCCACAATTTTATAATAAAAAATGTTTAAAAAATAAATAAATAAAATCAACACTCTAAAAAAACAAAAGCAAAAAAAAAAACCAACCCCAAATTTCCATTTAGTAGAGGTGAAGCACTCAGCCATTCCTGTTGGTTGAGGAGGGTACCTTGTACGAAGTGTGTAGCTGTTCTGTGTCAACTCTTCTACTTGCTGAAGGAGCCTCTCTGGACTGATTGGAACCTGATCTGTAATGGCTTGATTTATAGGGTCAGCCTCTTGTTTCTTTTTTCCTTCTATACTTCTGTAGTTGGGTTTAGGGAGGCCTCTGAAAGTGAATATGTACAGTAAGAATACTTGATACCCAAAGTAAGAAAATTATTATTTATATGACAAATAGTTTAAAACTTTGTCATGTGGAGTTTTCTGTGATAAACTGAGTAAATTTATTTTCAGTTGTATTTGTTATGTATTAGAGTGTGTATATGGTCTATACTTATGGATTACATAAAAGATTATTATAACCTTCTCTAATGAGATTCATGCTTTCAGTACCATTTTACACTTTAAAACTATTCATATATATTGCATACATCTTTATGACAGGACAGATGTAGTTTTTGCACAAAAAATTATTTTTAAAGATGTACTTAGAGAGCTGGGCATAGTGGCTTGTGTCTGAAGTCCCATCAAGTTGGGAAACTGAGGTGGGAGGATTGCTTAAGCCCAGGAGTTCAAGGCCAGCCTGGGCAACATAGGGAAACAGATGTGCTTTGGATACCTGCTACCCTTACACGATTGGGACAAGCTTTATACCAACAGGACTTCACTGTTTAGTAATAACTTGTTAACTGCTCTGCAGATCTGAAGTTAAACTTCCATACATCTGAAGTCTGCCCAGTTTTTGAACAGTTTGTAAATTAATAAGTGTTATCTTGAATTCAGTGCTCCTGTCTTATTCATTTGAGCTGAAATACACACTAGGTATTTCCTTTAATGTACATCTTTACTTTTTCCAGACATAGGAATTAAAGAGGAAAATTCAAATGTAAATCATGTGGCAATTCAAGAACATAGATAATGTAGATGAGTTTAAATTTTTATTGAACAACTCAAAATACATTTCAGATAGTAGTATGGAATTTATTGAGATGTGATGTGGAATGTTTTCAAAACTCTTGGGCTGATTCTGTTGGGACCCACAATCTCTAAGCCTTAGTTTTCTCATCTGTTTAATGGAGAGAATAGTACCTACCTCAGGAGATAATTATAAAGATTAAATAGGATACTTTTTCTAACACACTTAATATAGTGTGTGGGATATAGTACATTCCTGACAAATGTTTAACATTACTACTACTACTATTATTATGCTCATTATTTTAATCTCACCTATTAATCTTCAAAATGAAGTTGTTATAGTGCAATAATAATATTACACGAAGTGTCCATTAACATACATAATGCTTATTGTACCTACTTGGCATATATAGTAAGGGCTTAATATATATAATGTAAAAACTTTTAAAATTGAAATGTAAGTAATGCACTCATCTAATTTTCTTTACTCTGGAAAAGTAGGACTTTGGCAAGGAATTTGGTCTTTAAGATAACTTTTGGTAATTATAAATTTAGAAATACTAGTAATAGAAAATTCATGTTCTCCATTGAGTATGTAAATATAATATCTTAAGAATTATGAAGTTTCTAGAGTTCATAGGAACTATATAATATTCACTTCAGTTTGGTAACTGGTCATTCTGGTATTGGTACTTTTACTTTAAGTTTTAGTCCTCTTTTTGACTTGAAACAATACTTTGGATAAAACCAGATGACAGTCTTTTCATACACATGTCTAGTAGGCTCCCCAGTTTTCACATGAAAGTATTGTATTAGTCAACACAATTATATTTGCTAACAATAACAGCCAATTCAAATTAATTTACAAAATAATCTATTTGCTCATGTAATTAAGAAGTCAAAGACTTGTGCTGGCACAAGGGTCTGATTTAAACCTGCAATACTCCGTGCACTTGTCTTTCTGGCCATCTTTTTCTGCTGTTTATGTCTTCATGGCTTTGTTCTCAGATATGTTCCTATGTTCTTCCACTTGGTGGTTAAATGGCTCCTGGGCATGGAGTATGATCCTAGAGAAAGGGAAGATGTCTTTTCTAATAGCTCTGGCAAAATTCTTTATAAGGACAATAATTTAATCTTGTGTGAAGTACCATGTAATACCTGTGTTCCAGGTGCTTATCAGAACTGCTGTGTAATATGAATGAAAACTCTGGTTCTAAAACTAAGCATCAGTATCAGGGTTCTCCAGGAAAACAGAACCAGGAGCAGGTGTGTGTATGTGTGTGTGTGTGTGAGAGAGAGTGTGTATTTATGAAACAGATTTATTGTAAGGAATTGACTCAAATGATTATGGAGACTGAAAAGTCCCAAGATTTGTAGTTGGCAAGCTGGAAACCCAGCGGAGCCGATGATAGTGTAGTTTCTGTTTGAAAGTCAGCAGACTTAAGACTGAAGAAGAGCCAAAGTTTTAATTCTAGTGTGAAGGCAAGGAAAGACCTATGTTCCAGTTCAAGGTAGTCAGGCAGGAGGAGATCCCTCTTTATTCAGCCTTTTTGCTCTATTCATGTCTTCATTTGATTGGATGTGACCCACCCACATTGAGAACAGCCATCTGCTCTCTCAGTATTCTGATTCAGATGTTAGTCTCATCCAGAAGCACTTTCACAGATGTAGCCAGAAAAATGGTTGGCCAAATATTTGGGTACCCTGTGTTCTACTCAGGTTGACACACAAAATTAACCATCACAACATTTATCATAAATATGAATGAACTGCTTACTATGTAAGTTAATGAATTAATATCAAAGAGTACCTCTTCTTGATGTGCATGCTTTACTTTCTAAAGAGATGAACTTTAGTTATAAGTATTGATTTAGTGCTTACCATATGTGGAGTATAATACCATTTATAAAGAGATAGTATTTGGATTAGACTTTGATACCTGGATATGACTGAATAAAAAAAAAAAAGGGCAATCCAGGCAAGAATGGGTCACACCAAGGTGTGGAAGGGGCAGAGTACTGGGTAGTAAGCAGGCCAGCTTGCTTCCAGCAGAAACTTGCATGTAAGAGTTAGGTGAAATAAGCTAAGGAGAGAATGTTTTCTCTCTTCATCAGCTCATTTATTATCCAATATAAAATGTATCTTAGCTCACACGCATATTTGTAATTGTTTGACATATTAATGACCAAGATAGGAATAGACCTTGCCTTTATCAAACTTATTCTCTGAGAGAGCCAAACATTTCAGAATTTATAACTGAAGAAGTTTGTAAGTCATGTAAGTAAAAAAGTTTACTAAAGTATTACTTTAATATTGAAGCCATCTTTCTTAAACTGTGGGCCTACATAATGTTCATAAATCTGGAAGGGAGCATGGTTCTTTCTGAAACTCTGCTTTGCTTTTGAGTTTCATAATTCACACATTTAACTTTCTCATCGTTCTGTGCCCCTAAGACACTATTTCTCAGGGCCTGCCAATTACCATCTTCCAGAACTCTAGTGCTCCTTCCATCACAATTTTGGAAATACTGATTACTTAAGGGCATTTTCTTTTCTTTTCTTTTTTTTAAGTATAAAGATGTGGGGTACAATTCAGGGGCATTTTTATTAAGGTCAAGAACAACAAAAGGACGCTCACCATCTAAACTTCTAATATAGTGTTAGATTGTAAAAATTAATGTGATACAAGAAAATTAAATTCTAAATATTCTGTTAGTTTTCTATTGATGTGTAACAAATTACACAAACCTAGTGACTTAAATCTGCACTCATTTATTAGGTCACAGCTCTGTAGGTCAGAAGTGTAACACAGAGTGGCTGGGTTCTCTGCTCAGGTTTCCATAAAGCTGAAATTGAGGCCTCCTTTGGGCTGAGTCCTTGTTTGTAGACTCTAGGGAAAAATCTGCTTTCAGGCTTATTCATATTGTTGGCAGAATTCAGTTTCTCGTGGTCTGTATTAGTTTCTTAACTGACTGGCAGAAATGTATTCTTTAACAGTTCGTGAAGCCAGAAGACTGAAATGAAGATGTTGGCAGGGCTGGTTGTTTCAGGAAGCTCCGAGGGAGAATCCACTTCATGCTTCTGCCCCAGCTTCTGATGTCTTTTGGTAATCCTTGGTTTGTGGCAACACCACTCCAGTTTGTGCCTCTGTCTTCACATGCCTTTCTCCACTGTCTTTGTCTGACATTTCCGTCTGCCATTCGCTTTTGGGGGCTCTCTAAATCCAGGATGATCTTACCGCAGGATCTTTAACTGTGTCTTCAGAAACCTCTTTTCCAAATAAGGTCGCTTTCACATTTTCTGGTATTGGAACTTGTACATATCTTTTCTGGGGTCATTATTCAGCCCATTATTCAATTACAGGAGCCAAGTACCCATATCTGCTACCTTATGTTCCTTGAGGCGCCAGCGTTTCTTTTCATGTAACCCCTCCATCTTCAAGCCAGAACTTGTTGAATCCTCCTTGTGCTTGAATCTCTGTTTCTTCTTCTGCCACCAGCTTGAGGAAACTCTGCTTATTAAAGTTGGTGATACTGGCCTTTGGTAATCTTAATCTAGTGTCTCATGTTTGGATTCAGATCTTGACCTTGCCATTAACTTGGTGTGTCTGCCCTCACTTTTTCCTTCTCCCCTTCTATCTTTCAGTTTCCCTCCTTTCTTCAAGATAGTTGGAATAGCAGTAACATAACTGAGTTATCTGAGAAAAGGTTTTTTGCTCTTCTGGGAAAAAGATACAAGATATATTCTGAAAGTTACTATGATTTTTATTCAACCAAGAGACAAGATTTGATTTTAAAGGTTTATACAAAAGAGAATAGGTAGTATTTAATAGAACTTAAACCCAAATTGACCTGATTAATTAAAATTAGCACCTCTCAGAAGTTTAATATCAAAGTCATTATCAGTGAAATCTTAGGACTGAAAGTAGTCTTATGCTATTTGAATTTTTTTTCCCTGAGACTTGTTATGTTAGGTGAGAACATTTATCTTTCAGCATTTAGTTGTAAATGGGACTAGATCCTTCACTCAGGAAACACTATTGCTTGTTCTTGGGGAAGAAGTAATTTTAATATTCATACAAATGTGAATCTAATTTGTACCCCATTGTGTGCATATGAAGTTTAAGATCCTTTCTTCTTCCCTGCCTCCTTCCTTTTTTCGTTAGTGTGTTCAATACATATATATTGAGTGACTTCCTTGTGCCAGGCACTGGGGATACAGTAGTGAACAAGAGTGAATCCCTGCTTGGTAGTGTGTTACGTGCCAGTAGTTGAGACAAAGCAATAAACAAATATGTGAGACGGTTTCAGCTAATTATGAATACTGTAAAGAAAAATAGAAAACATCATAAGGGGTGAGTGAATGATGGTGAAGAGAATAAGGGAGGCGCTGCTATTTTAGGTAGGGTGGTCAGGAAAAACTGAAGTGATGTGGCAAGTATGGGAAAAATCTGCTATGCTACTTGCCTTCAGTAGAATGGAACCATTTTGCCAGCATGCATTTTAGTTTTATATTTTCTTTTAGCTTTGAGTGTTTGTACTGAAAAGAGATCATGCTGATAGAAATGTGCTTACAATATTTTTATGACAGTATGACATTCAGCGTCTCTCCTGGGGACAAGTACAGCCTTTCTTTTTTGTAATTCTCTTGTGACCTGTAAAATCATCAGGCCATAATGACTTCATAAATTATTAATGTTTTGTTTTTTAGAATCTGAGAAAGGAATATTCCTTATAAATTAGAATTGTATTTCCTTTTAGGAACTGGAATTTATAAATGGACTCTATTAGTGGCAGTATACTGTAAGGTTGTTTAGCTGCCTTAAGAATAAATGTTTGGCAAAAGTCATGAGTTTGACTATCTGATTTCTCTGCTTGTGGGTCAAAGAACATCCGGATGGTTCTGTATTGCTTCTTTGTTTCCTTTAGCCACAAGTATTCTATGTTAAAATAGGTATGAACTTGACCATCCTTGGTAGGCATCTGAATGGAGAGGAGGATTCTATTTCCCCCCTTCTATTTAGATAATTCCTTGGCAGATATTTTTGTATCAGAAAGAAATATTATAACATTCTACCTTTTTCCCTCTACTTAATCCTTTTATAATATCCTTAGTTTTTAGCAAAATTGGTGCATTTAGGTACAGTGATTTCCCCCACCCCCACGAGAACAACCTATAGGAATCTAAATTGGGATAATTTGATAGAGTCAGTAATAGGACATAAAGATAAGTATTCTTTGACCCCTCTGCATTAGGATGATTCTACCACTCCAGTTTCTTCACTCTATTTTGTAAAACTTGAGGGTTGCTTTATTAAAGTCATTTCTATTTGCCTTTTAGACTTTCATAATGAAAAATATGCTGTTGATCTGGTGGAAGAAGCCAGAAGAGAGTAGGGCTTACTATCTGAAATTATATTTAGCACGTATTTTGAAGTTGTACCTATCTCTCTCAATTGGTCGTCCCACCTAACTAACCATTTCTTCATTCACTTATGTATCTATTTAAATATTGATGTAATTAAATACTTATACACCCATCAAAACACTAGAGAATCACAAAGATCCTACATGAAAATCACAAGACTGAGAAGTCCTCAAGATAACTATTTGTTTGATTTGTACCCTATCTCATTTTATAAAGTTTTGAAATTGACTCAAGATGAAACCTAGTTCAAATTTTGGAAGAGAACACACACACACACACACACACACACACACACACACACACACACACAGCCAAAAAGAGCAAGTCATCTTTCTCTGTCTCATAGCAGTCCTGGGGAAAGTCGTGGACCTTCTTGAAAGGTAGATTTTACCTCAGTGCCTTTGCTCTTTGACAGCCCCTTTATCTAAACCCCTTTAAGCCCTTCTAGCCTCAGATCCATCTTGCATTTTTATTAGACTTGCATTTAACACTCTTCTTTCTCCTTTTCTTCCCTTGCTAGGAACCTTTGAACCTATAGATTGTAAAATATAACATTAACAATATTTACCCAGATAGTTGAGACTCTCAGTGTTTTTTTTTTCTTGCTTACTATTTTAAGTTAGTATCTTTCTGCTTCACTCTATGGTTTCTCCATTCCTGGCAAGATTTACTTTCTGAAATTTCCTGCTTGGAATCCATCTTACCACCCTGCACCCAACACATTATATTGTTTATATCTGTGGCTATGTCTGTACTTACATAATAATATTTTATTGGCTGTCTTGTAATCTACTTGTTATCTTTACCTACATTTATAGATGTACTAAAAATCACTTAAACAACTCAGTTACTGAGCATCTAGGATTTTCCTAGTAGTTCACATAGGATTTTCCTAGTATTTTGCATTAAATGTAATGCTACAAAGACCATTTTTATGGCTACGTCTTAGGATGCATTCTTATTTTTTTTCTATTGAATTTCTAGGAGTAGAATTTCTGTGTCAAAATTTATATACATTTTATTTTATATTTTTTTTCCTAATCAGCAACCCTGGCCAATATATACATTTTAAAGGTGTTTTATATGTTTTGCCAAATTTTTTTCTAAAGATAATAAACAGTTCATACCACCAGTTTTCCTTTATGAAACTGCCCATTTTACTGTATACTTGTGAGCTCTAAACTGCATCCTTTCTGATATGAATGAAGTAGACCATTCCTTCCATGCTTCTTGCCTGTTTAGTATATTCTTAGGTGAATTTTGTTCATTTTTCTGTGTTATATTTATTGATTTGCAGCAGTCCTTTATACAGTAAGAATACTAACTCATTGTTTTACTAAGATTCTGGAAATAATTTTTTTCATTTGGTTTGTTAGTGGTGGCTTTGCCATTGAAATATTTGATTTTTAAAAGCTTTAAAATTATAAAATTTTTTTCTCATTCATTTTACATTTGTTATGCTAAAGATGCCTTCTTACCCAAGAATATGTGAATACTTATTCCTTTGTGGTATTCTAATGAAGTCAAAAATTTACACTTAAGATTTTTAATTTATTGGAAATACATTTTCATTAGATTTGGCCTTGCCATTCCATCTAACTTCCTTTCTAAGATTACTCTTTCCTGTCCAATGCCAAATGTCAACTTTCTATCCTTTTATAATGTGTTTCTTAAGACATGGATACATTCTGTAGGCAATCTTATTGTTGTGTGAACATCATAGAGTGGCCTTATGCAAAACTAGAACCATCTATGGTATAGCCTATTGTTCCTAGGCTACCAACCTGTATAGCATGTTCTCTGTACTGAATACTATAGGTGGTTGTAACACAGTGGTATTTATGTATATAAATATATAAAAGACATGGTTAAAAAAACTTACAGGACCACTGTTGTTTATTTGGTCTGTCAGTGACCAAAAAGTTATTATGTGGCACATGGCTGTATTTATGTATTCTTTAACCCATTCTACACTTAGTAATTATTGTGACTTGATAATGTACTTTAGCTTTTCATTTAGCAGGATCTTCTTCATTGTATTTCACCATAAGGTTTCTTGGATATTTTGAAATCGCTTCCCATTCCACCCCAACTTCTCAGTACACTCCACTGGATACAAATTTGAGTTTGAGAATTAATCCCTGCAAAATGAATCTCTTTATGATAGGGTGCCACTTTCTATCCCTCAACAAAATTGGAAACACTTTTTTGCACTTGGACAATTCTTTGGTCATATCCCTCAGAATAGCTTCTCATGATAGTCTAGGGTGATTCAGGCAGTGTGTTTCAGTTGACTGCCAGCCTCCCTAACGGGGTGGTTTACACCAGGTACTTGACAAGCTGGAGACTGATTCAGTTTAGATTTGAGGATGAAGAATGGAAAGGCAGGGACTACCTCATCTTCAGCTTCTTGTCTTGGTCCCCAAATATGTGATTTTTAAAGGGATTTTCTCTTCTTTGGGATAGCTGTGAATTTAGTATGAATGGCCTTTTCTGCCTGAATTTCCACTACTTTGGACCCCTTGCAAGACACCTTGGTTAGAGAAGATCCTAGAAGTAGAAGAGTGGGGCCAAGTGACACTGGACAGGGTGCTGTGTAATCAACAGTGATCTCAGTTTATGGCCAGGCTCGGGGCTCTTGGGGTGCCCTCTGCAGCCCCTGTCCATCAGAATGGGACAGCTCTTTACCAGTCAGTCTTTTTCTGAGGCCATTTCAAGAGTCAGGGCGCATCACTATTTTTTTTCCCCACTTAGTTGCTTTCAGAGGCATGCAGGATACAATTGCTATTAGCTTTGCTTTTTTATCTCTTTAGAAGACATGCTAATAAATCACAGTGTACTCTTGCTTACCATTACAAACCCATCTTTGATTAAACTAAAATATATTCAATATTTGTATTATAAACATACTCATTATGAATTACTCTGCTTTTTTTTCCAGTAGGAAGAAAACAGAACAGTATTCTTTGGGAAAATTTTCATGTCCAGGCTAGTACAAACTTTATAATTCTCACCTGTTTCAAGGTTAGATAAACTCAAACCTCTAGGCACTTTTGTTTCAGTCAGTAATATTTCAATAGTTTTTTAGTTTTAAGTGTAAATTCTATGTATTTCGTGTTAAGCCTATTTTTAAATGTATGTTCCAGCCCTACTGAGAATGTTTCTTCCATTACATTTCTAAGTAGTTGTTCTTATTTTTCCCTTGTGCTTTCCACACAAGTGTGTGAGTAAGATAATTACTTGGGAAGCTTTTTAAATAATTCATAGGCCTGTGGCCTCTTCCCTCCATGATTCAAGTATATCTAGGAATGGGGATAAGGGTTGCTGATTATTCAGGATACATGAATGACTCATGAGAAGTTTCTTACCATCACTTCAATTTGAGACTCCCTGACCAGACAATTTCTAAATATTGGTAAGCAACAGAAGAGGACATTCTCATTTTACTTATGACTCTAATGGCAGTGCCTCTCAGTTCTCCTCTTAAGGATATGTGCTGTAAAGGGTAAATTCAGCGAGTGTGGGGTGTTGTAGACCCTGCATATTCCAAAGAAACTGGCCCTTGACTACCTCCTGGGAAATAACTTCCAGACAGTTGGAATATCCTCCCTGTAAAAGAATCTGTGACCTGGGGCCTTGAGTCATGTCTGATAATTTATGCTAATGTTGTGAATAATGGAGGGGGCCTTGGACCACAGCATATCAGCTTGACCTCTGGAGGGGCTGGAGACTGAGTAAGATCAACGTCACTTGCAGTTCATGCCTATGTGACCAACCCCCAATAAAAACCCTGGTCACCAAGGCTTGGGTGGTCTTCTCTAGCTGGCAGTACTTCACATGTACTTTTGCACATTAAATGCTGTTTGTGCAACTCCACTGGGAGGTGACAACTGGAAGCTTGTGCCTGTTCTCTCCTGGACTCTGCTCTATGTGCCTTTTATTTTTGCTAATTTTAATCTGTATTCTTGCACTGTAATAAATAATTGTTGGGAGTATAACAGATTTTCTGAGTTTGGTGAGTCCTTCTAGCAAACCATTGAACTTGAGAATATTTGTGGATACCCTTGACTCAGAATGATAAGAACTTTTTATTTCATAAGAATACTTAGAACCTAATAATCTGTCTCTAGTATGCTGTTTCTTTTTTTAAAAAATTTGAATTGGATATTAAATTTTATCAAACATATTTTTATCACCTCTAAAGATTTTTTACTTGATTTTGTTTTATTTATACAATAAAATATATTAGCTCACTTCCTAATGTTGATTTTTTTCATTCTTGGAGTTATTCACTCTTGGTTGTGCCTTATTTTTTTTAACATGTCTTTTCTGTCATACATGGGTACATCTTTTATTTTTTGTAACTTAACATTTTAAGCACAAAATTTAAAAGTATGACACTTCCTGGCTTGTTAAGCAGATCGCTGTCCCCAACTTAACATTTTCTTGACTTACTACCCCATTTTGAATGTTATAGTGTGTAATGAGCTCTCAGACCCCACTTAAGTATGAGCAGCTTCTTACTTTGTGTTAAATGTTCCTCAGACTGTTCTCTGCTTGGAGTTCTTGGGGTTGCTTTTTTTTGTTTTTCCTATGCTTTCAAGTCCCACTTCTTATAATTCTTAGGTTGCCTTCCTGAACTAGTCCCTCTCCTCCCTTTACTTGGCTCCTTTTTAATGACTGTGGGCTTAGAGACTATATAATTAAGCTTGTTATAGGATGATTTCTAAAATGAGGGCAAATCAGCTCTGAGTAAGAGCCTAGATCCCTATTATCTCGATGAAAAGCATCTGTTTCATGTCATAGTTTTTTTAAACATTTTGGATTTTTAGAGATATTTTTTCCTCCCTTTTTAGTTGTTGGCTATTCCAGAGAATTATGTTGTAAAGTTGACTGGTTCGTTTGTTTGTTGATTCATTCATCTGATGCTTTTTATTGAGCATCAACATAGTGCTCTGTACTGGATAGCTGAACTGAAATAAGTAAGGCACAGTGTATAAGCCAGACTTTGTTTGGTAAATCACTTGAGAGAACAGTGTGAATTACATTGTGGAAACGTTTGGTAAAGACATTTTGAGTTTTCTTTGTTAATTTAATTTGAGATTTTAAAGTATTAATAATAAGAATGCTATGCAGAACAGAGTTAACATGGCGGACCTGAGACTGAGCATCAAGCACAGGACTGCTATTCTTAAAATGTCCTGTTTGCAAGTTTGGCCCTTGGCTAGGCATCCTGGAACTTGACTCTCAGCGTGCCCCCAGTTAACACTTAGCTGATGTGGGTAGCTCACTGTACCTAGACTGTGTAAATAGTCTAGGTTGTGCTGAACACCTGCTTTCCTTCTGGAGCCTGGAATTTTGATACATGTTGGATTGAGGTTGCCTACATGGCCAGCCCCTAAAAAAAACCTTGGTCACTGAGTCCCTAATGGGTTTCACTGGGCAGAAACATCACACACATGTGCTGCATTTTCACTGCTGTATAAAGAGTGTACTGTGTGTTACTCCTTATAGAAGAGAGAAAGCCTAAGGAAACCTGCGCATGGTATCCTCCAGTCTTGTGCCTGCATCCTTTCCCCTGGGATTCAGCAGTGCATCCTTACTATATTGCTATGCTACATCTTAGCCATGCTGAGTCTCATGAGTTCTCTATATGAGTCATGCTGAGTCTATGAATTCTCTAGGAAATCTTTGAATGTAAGAGTGATCTTGGAGACCCCCAACACTAGTGTTTATTGATTGCTTACTATATGCCCAGCTCGATACTAATTGTTTCACATGGATTATTTCTTTGAATCTTCCCAAGAACAGCATACTGAGGTGGGTCAGTATCATCGTCAGTGACAAGTGAAGCTGTTTGAAGCTTCATGAGGTTGACTAACTGTGTAGGTCCTATGACTATAAGTTTATTTCAGTGTCTACAGTTTTTTCAGATGTCTGCACCTTCTAGAATATTGTTTCTGTTGTTCAGAGTAGCATTTCAGGAAATGAACCACTGAGTATTTTTAAAAGGTCTTTATTATTTCAGGTATGAGCACATTCTTATGGAGCCTGACCCAGTACCAGCATATGCTCTGAAACTTCTAGTTGCGATGACTGAACACAACCCAACTTATACCAGGTACTATAAGTTCTGATTTCTTTTTTCTTGTTTCTTGTCTGTCAAATGAGTTTTGTGTTCTGAAAATGTTGTTAAAGATGATAAGATTCTAAAAGACTAATGTTGAGCTGTGAAAGTGGTAATTTTTCATGTTGCATGTGTTGTAATAGCTGTCATTTATTAGAGTTTGCATACTATATACTGTGGAATGCATGACACTTCAATACAGTAAATTTTTAAAGAAAAAAACCTAACATATTCTTTTAAAAATGTCCATTGTTTCCTCATTTTTGTACTGAACAGTTTATTAAATCTCAACAATATTTGTCATCTATTACTACTACTACTTTATTTAGTTGATAAACTTTAGTTGACAAACTGGGTCATCCCACTGCTGGGGCTGTAGCAGCTCTCAGGCCTTTTACTGTCTCACATCTATTTCCAAAATGTACATACAAATATTATCCTCTGTTCTTTGGGCTGTATTGCAAAAGAGTCTGGAGAGCACTGAACTGATATCCTTTTTATTTTTGCCAATTTGAAGCTCTGTTTCTATTTTTTAAATTTTAAAAATGATATAGACAAAGTTTAGAAGTCAATTTATTCTAGTTTTTTTTAAAGAATCTACAAGCAGAAATTTAATCCTATTTTTTAATTTATTTTTTGAGTTGGAGTCTCACTCTGTCACCCAGAATGGAGTGCAGTGGCTACTCCCGGCTACTGCAGCCTCGACCTTCTGGGCTCCAGCGATCCTTCTGCCTCAGCCTTCCAAGTAGCTGGAACTACAGGTGCGCGCTACCACGCCCGGCTAATTTTTGATTTATTGTAGAGATGAGATCTCGCTAAGTTGCCCAGGCGGGTCTTGGCCTCCCAAAGCACTGGGATTACAGGTTGAGCCACCGAGCCTGGCCAGAAATTTAATTCTAAAGAGTGAATCTGTATTAGAAGTTGAATAACAATTCAGATGTTACTGTATACTAATTTTTCATTAGTTTGAACAGATTGCATTTACTTTATTAAAGATTAACTTTAGCTCATTCACGTAACATGTTTCCTAGACTCCCTTTTTACCAACACTAATAAATTCAATAGAAATACCTCATATTGAGAAAAAACCTAGAAAAGTAGAAAACGGATCATCAGTGGCCTCTATAGAACCATTTATTTAAAAAATTATTAGAGTCTAGGTTTAGAAGTCAGCTTACTCTAGTTTTTTTTTGAAAGAGTTTACAAGCAGGATTTAATGTACTAATTTTTATACATTTGTTTTGCTTTAATTAAACAAGTAAATTTGAATATATTTAACAATAAAATAAACAAGTAAATTTGAATATATATAACAATAAAATCAATTTAACAATAAAATCAAGAGGTGCTCTTGGTTTCCCCACCATCCCCACCACCCTTGTCTCACAGAGCTCTCCCCAAAGTACCATTGTAATTAGCAAAGTTTCAAGTACCATATATGTGAAGTGATGGAAGTGCATACTTTTTAAGGGTCTGAGGAATGAGCTGGATAAAACATGTCCCATTATACTTGACCATTTCTATATCTACTGTTCACATCTATTGAAGTCTTGGTATTCTAGTAGGACAGTGACAACTTTAAGTGGATTTGGTACTACATACTTTTTTTTTTCCTTTGAGTAGGAGTCTCACTCTGTCACCTAGGCTAGAGTGCAGTGGTACGCTCACGGCCTCCACAGCCTCTACCTGCTGGACATGTGATCCTTTACCTCAGCCTTTCAAGTATCTGGAACTACAGGCAAGCACCACCATACCTGACTGATTTTTTTTAAAAAATATATTGTAGATACAAGGGCTGGCCAAGTTGTCCAGGCTGGTCTCGAACCCCTGGGCTCAGGCAATCCTCTCACCTTTGCCTCCCAAAGTGCTGGGATTACAAGTGTGAGCCACTGTGTCCAGCTTTGTTACTGTTTTGGTATGTGTCTTTCCTGATTTTCTGGCTACTTAAGTTTTACACACATACACCTACACACACACATATATATGTGTGTGTGTTTATGTATATATACACACACATACACACAGAAATAGCTTTGTGGTGGTTTATTTTTTATTTAGAACATTATAGATAGTATCATTTTTGTACATATTTTCCTGAAAAATTTTTTTCATTTATCAAAAATGATTTGGAGATCTTTTCATATTTGTTCATACTCTTGCCAATATCTTTGCCAAACCAATAAATGAAAATGGAATTTCATTTTATTTTGCATTCATGTGACTACTGATAATATATAGAATCTCCTTTAATGTTTATTCACTGTAATTAAAATGTAAGGGGTGCATGGCCTTCAACCTTTAGTTCTACTTCTAAGAATTCTTTCTAGAGAAAAACTGCATACAGATTTCTAGTGAGGCAAATAATTTTAAAGAATTTTATATAAATAAAATATGATATAGCTATAATATAGAACACTGTATAATCATTTAAGAGAGCAAGATAACATTTGAATACTGGCTAAAAGGATGCCTAAATTTTTTTGTTAACTGAAATTACTTATTTACCACCTCCCTCTCCTTTAAGTGCTACCTTTGCCTTGCTTGTGTTCTCTTCCTGGATTTTGTTTGTGTGCCTTTTCTCCAGAAATAGGGTGTTAAGACTTACTCGTGTCAGTTTTGGCTGAGGCTCCAGAGGTTAAGGAGGTTGGGAGTCATGCATTAAAGGCCAGTTACCCCCCCCCACACTTTCAAGGGAAGTCCTAGCAACCTGTGTGCAACTTTCCAAGTCCATTCACATATTTATTTATTTATTTATCTATTTATTTATCTATCTATCTATTTATTTATTTATTTATTGAGTTGGAGTCTCACTCTGTCGCCCCGGCCACTGCAGCCTTGACCTGCTGGGCTCTGGCGATCCTTCTGCTTCAGCCTTCCGAGTAGCCAGAATTACAGGCGCGTGCTACCACGCCCGGCTATTTTTTTGATTTAATTGTAGAGATGAGGTCTCGCCTACCCAGGCAGGTCTCGAACCCATGGGCTCAGGCAATCCACTCACCTCAGCCTCCCAAAGGCGCGGTATTACAGGCTGAGCCACCATTCACATATCTTGAAGGGATCAATGAGGGAGGGAGTTTCTTTTATTTTCCTTACTGGATTTTTAAAAATACATTTGAAGTGCAGCATTTGGGAATGAGTAATAATTTTTTAGTGGGAAAAATGAACACTATATAAAGATAGATACTGAGAAGTCTTATTTCTTTCCTTTTCCATTCTGCTTTTTTTTTCTTTCTTTTTATGAGTCAGATTCTCACTCTGTCCTCCAGGCTGGAGGGCAGTGGTATGCTCACAGCTACTGCAGCCTTGACCTGCTAGGCTCAAGCAATCCTTTTGCCTCAGTCTTCCAAGTAGCTGGTACTACAGACACACGCCACCATGTTTGGCTATTTTTTTGATTTGTTATAGAGATGAGATTTTACCAAGTTGCCCAGGCTAGTCTTAAACCCTTGAGTTCAGGCAATCTTCTTGATTCCAGTTCCCAAAGGGATGGAATTGCAGGTGTGACCCACCATGCCCAGCTTCTCCTTATCTATTTATTATTTCCTATGGTTAGCTATTTTTATTCTTTTTTTAATCCAAATGCAAGCTAATTTGAATATGAATTTTCTCATTTCTCCCTTTTATACATAAATAGCATATTATGTATTTTTTTGCCTTTTGATTTTTTTCACTTGACAGTATATTCTCAAGATTTGCTTCTATATTAATACATAGAGACCCTCCACATTGTGTTTTACAGTCATCAGATCTTCCATTGTATAGCCATATCATAATTAATTAGTCTCTAATGGATAGACTTGTTTCTAATCTTGTGATATTGGATATATAATCTTATATCATTTTGTACACATGCATGTACACCTTACAGGATAATTCCTGGAAATGTTATCGATATATCAAAGGATGACTATATTTGAACATTAAAAAAAAATGTGGCCAAATTATCTTCCCTGGGGGGTTTACAACCATTTTGTGTCTCCAAAGGACATGTGTGAGATTGCCTACTTCTCTACAACCTTGTCATCAGAATTTGTTATTAAACTTTGAAATTTGGCCAATAAGACAAATAAGGTGAGTTATTTCAGTGTAATTAAAATTTGCATTTCTCTTATCATGAATTAGGTTGAATATCTCTTCATATAGTCCGGAATTGTTTGTCTACCTTTTTTCTGTTCATGCTCTTTGCCAACAGTTCCTTGGTCTTGGCCATGCCTTTTCAAACCAGCTCACCTCCTGCCTGGCTTTCATTGTACAAATACACCAGTCTGCTAATTCATTTTACTTTTAACAAATCTGAGAGAGTGCAGCCATGAGTATTACTGTGCATGCACAGTGGTGAATCCACATGGATGTCTCCATTGGGTTACTCATGTGGGCATGGAAATGCTGGGCCACAGGGCTTGTGCTCACCCAGATCCAGTAGATACCCTGTACCACAACAGAGTCTTCCAGATTGATTGTACTGGTTTAGATTTCTACCAGCAGTGTTCAAGAGGTCCAGGTGTCATATTAGCTTTTTTTTAAAACCCATTTTATTGAGGTATAATTTACATGAAGTAAAATCCACTCATTTGAGGTATACAGTCCTGTGAATTTTTTTTTTTTTGAGTTGAAGTCTCACTCCATTGTCCAGGCTAGAGTGCAGTGGCACACTCACGGCCACCCCAGCGTCTACCTGCTGGGTTCCTGCTATTCTTCCGCCTCAGCTTTCCAAGTAGCCAGAACTACAGGCACGTGCTACCATGTCCAGCTAATTTTTGATTTATTATAGAGATGAGATCTCACCAAGTTACCCGGGTTGGTCTTGAACCCGTGGGTTCAGGCAATCCACTTGCCTCGGCCTCCCAAAGTGCTGGGATTACAGGCTGAGGCACCAAGCCCAACCAGTAACAAACTGACCAAACATATACAATAGTTGTGTAAGCCCACCACCACAATTGAGATAAAGAGTGTTTCTGTTATTCCAAAAATGTCCCTTGTGCCACTTTAATGTTTTGTTTGCCTGGGGAATATTACCAGATTTATATTAATTTCATTTTAATTTTTAAAATTTATATTTCAGAGTCAATATATAACATCTTCCAAATTTCAGTATTTGAGAGGAAAAGCAAGAAAAGCAAGCCTTCCTCCAAAGAGATAGCCTCTGCTACCAGTTTGTGTATTATTTTTCATATAGATGGTAGCATGCTATCTATACTATTGTGTACCTCTTTAAAAAATTTAACAGTTTTATTTTATTTTATTTTTTGAGTTGGAGTCTCACTCTGTTGCCCAGACTGGAGTGCAGTGACCACTTCTGGCCCCCGCAGCCTCAACATGCTGGGCTCCGGTGATCCTTCCGCCTCAGCCTTCTAAGTAGCCGGAATTACAGGCATGAGCTACCATGCCCGGCTGATTTTTTAAAAAATTTTATTTATTGTAGAGATGAGGTCTCGCTGCCCAGGAGGGTCTCAAACCCACGGGCTCAGGCAGTCCACTCACCTCAGCCTCACAAAGGCGTGGGATTACAGGCTGAGCCACCGAGCCTGACTAACAGTTTTTTTGAAATATAATTCGCATACCATTTATACCTCTTTAAAACATATACATGGTATTTCATTTTATGAATATTATGTATTCATTTAACATAGTCATTCATATTCAAACACACATATTCATTCATCCACATAGGTGTCCCTGTTTGTTGAATATTTGTTTTTCCCTAATCTTTTGGTTTTATAAAGCAAAGCTACAAGTATTGACACAGTTCATTTATCACATTTGTGAATTTATGTATAGGGTAAATAATGAGATGTGGAATTGCTTCATCAGAGGATATTTAGACCAGTGATTTCCAAACTTGTCTGTACATTAGTATTGCTATGGGATCTTTAAAAAATTCTAAAGCCCAGGTCATACCCTAGGCCAATTAAATCACAGTCTCTAGGACTGGACACAGGTATCAGTAATCATTGACATTCCCCAGCTGATTAAATGTTCAAACAAGTTTGAGAACCACTGGTTTAAGCATTTGTAATTTGAAGAGATGTTGCCAAATTGCTCCCAATGTAAGTTGTGCCAGTTTTCTCAGAAAGGTAAATTGTTTGCCAAGTTGAAGCGGTTTTATTGGGAGAGATGTGTTAACTCCCCTGAGCTCTGCCCTTTTTTCTCTTCTTAATTTTACAGTAGGTTGCACCAAACCATTCCTTTGAGAGAGAGCAATACTCTACTAGCCTGTTTCCATTAAGAGCTAATTATCTTTCAGCAAATTTTCCTCATCAAACAAATTAAATGCTAACTTCTTTGAGTTGTTTTGGAGCAAAATTCAGCCCTTTTCCTGAATTGCAAAAAGTAAAAATGAATTTTTTTATGTTCTGTATATAAGCAGAATTGTTATTATATTAGTTTGCTCAAGAATGTGAGAGCTATTTGTTTTATGGCAAGATTCCTAAAAATGCTGTTCAGAAGGATTACATTTTGGGCATCCCATAAATGAAGTTCACAGTGAGTCAGTGGTGTAACCTTCAAGAAAGTACTTCTGGTCTCAAAGTCACCAGTCTTCAGCTGAGTTCCTTCACTGGTTTTTGGTTCATTTGTTCATTCTTTCATTCACTGATTTATCAAACATCTAATCGGAAATTACTGAATGATGACAAAGATAAATGACAAATTCTCATTGTAAGCATACTTAATATTTAATGAATGAGACAGATTTATATATAGGCTTTTATTAAGCAATGCAATGATTTCAATGAGATGGTCATATCTAGGAAACTATAGTAGCATCTAAAGGAATTGAACCCAAGTCGCTGTATGATCTTAGCCAAGTTACTTGTGTACCTGTTTCCTCCTATGGAAGTGTGTACCTGTTTCCTCCTATGGAAGTGAAAGGTAATATTAGCAGCTGGTCCATAAGAAATGCTCTTTTAAGTGTGCTCCCTTTTCTTCTTCCTCCTCCTCCTCTTTCTTCTCTTTTCATCTCCTTCTCTTCTTCTTTCATCTCCCTTTGCATTATGACTAGAGGAAGAAATATTAATAGAAGTGTTCCTAGAAGAGGTAACCCCTTAGACAGAAGTTAGAAATGTTTGATGATACTGATACAAACCAAAACTCCAGCACCCTACAAAGAATTGAGGGGAAAATGTTTTTCAACAGCAGAAGGCAACTGCATGGGGCAGTCTTTTTGGATTTACTTTGGATAGCAATTGTGGAAGCCATTGTGAACACCCCAGTCACAAGGTGGCTTTCATTTGAGTTTGCCTTTCAATTTATAAACTTTCATAAAATTAGACTTTGCTGTGTTCTGATATATTTTAATCTACATTGTGTAGTCTGTTAAAATTAAAAGACAAAAATCATCAGCAATGTCAGAACTATCTGAGATACTTATTTAACTGTTGTTAAAATAAGCCATTTAGGATTATTTTTCCCCTCAATTAACTGAATTTATACAGCTAAAATATTTTCTGTGATGAAATCTCAATAAATGAAATAACTGTATAATGAAGTAAAATGCTGTTGTTTAAATTAGAATGAATTGATTTCTCTAGAAATAATTTCCTATTACTCAGGCTGGCTATGGATATTGAAAAACCTCACAATGAGAAGCAAGTCAGTCTCTGAGTCTGGAAGGTTCTTTTTTCCACTTTAGGGTCACTCATGTATTTTTCACCAGCACTCTGGAGAGTTAAAGACAAGTTTTCTCCAACAGGAACGGAACCCTTGAACATCTGTTTTCAACTTGTTCTTTCCTCTTTATGTGGACATAAGCCTAGTTCTAGTGTTCTTGGCCACTTGTTCAAATGGGGCACACATATTTGAGTATACTTCTTATTAAGGTGGAATTTTAGGAGATAAACTAAATATAAAACATTTGAAACACTGAGCAGATTTTAACTTTTTGCTTTTTATTGACCCCCTTCTGTCTTCCTTAATTTTAGGATTATGATGCTACAGACTTGTCCAACATTTATTCTTGGTGCATAAAAATTACTTAAGAAGAATTTGGAAATTACTGAGATTATCCCTTTAATAGTTGTGAGCATAAATTTTATTTTACTCTTGAAAAGTTTAGTAGTTTGTTTTTCCTGTGAAAGACCATTTTCTTGGTTCAACTGCTGGTGGTTGTTAACTATCTTTGAAAGCTGTTAGTAAAATAGCACCTCCCATCCTAAAGGATAAATTGATAATTGGATGTGTTTATTTTCTCCTGTCTTCTCTGGTTCTAGAGAAATCCACAATTTATAAGTCTACTTAGAAAAGATATATGTTTTCCTTGCATTGGGTTTCTTGATTTGTGAACCTGTTGAGTTTGTGGCTGCTGGACTCTAGCCAGGATAGCTATTTCAACACAGTGATATTTTTTCATTGTGTTCTTTCTACATAGATGTGAGTTCATGGTCACATGAATTCTTAGTAGTTATATCTGGGTCAGAAGCGGATGGCTTTTTTGGTGTGAGATTTACAGGGAAACCACTAGGTTTATTGTACACATTTACAATAGTGATTCCCCAGTCGTGCATTGTTAGGGCGGTTTTAAATCTGAGTGTGGATTCAGTAAAGCTTTTTATGTTTTGCAAGGCAACCTAAAACCTGTAAACATTTTCTTGTCATCTACAGTAGAGATTGACAAACTGTGACCTATAGGGCTAACTGGTTTGCAGCCTCTTTTTGTGTGGCACGTGGAAGAGTGGTATTTACATTTTTAAAAAGTGGTAAAACTTACAAATAGAGATCCTATGTCTGCCAAAGCTTGATATATTTACTTTCTGACACTTTTTAGAAGACGCTTTCTGACTCTTGCTCTAAAGGACTCGGACTTTTTTTGTCTTTATGTAAAATATTGGGGTTTTTGAGCCACGTGGAACTTTGGGGATCATTTGGGTATTCTAAAATGTAGATTTTATTATTATTCAGGTATAGTGAGGTTAGCAGATCAGGAAACAATTGCCATTGAAAAGATAGTCGTTACACTTACAGATCCTAAGAGGAGTGGGCTGGCTGTGTCGCTGGCAGTCACATGGTAAAGCAGCAGGGTCAGTCAGGAGGCAGAGGAAAACATGGACAAGACCCTTTACTGTGGTTTACTTGGGAAGGAACAGGCAAGATCAGGTAAGCGGGCTTAGGATTGGCTAGTTTGAGTAACTTCAGTGGGCTCTGGGATGTAGGGGTTGTCCTTGGTTTTCTGGTACCTGGTTCTGGAGTGATTAAGGCAGGTGCATAATGGCCTGGAGTGTTAAGAGCTCAATAAAGGAGGTAGCTAAGAGGATCAGCTCTGGATTAGTTGGTTTGCACAGGAGAGGCATGATCAAAGCCAGATCAAGTTTGCTGTCTGTAGGAATTAGCTAGTCCTGGGATGGGCATTCCCTCCAGGTTAGTAAGACCTCAGGATATCAAAGTTTCAAAAATACAGAGTAAAAAGATATGACTAGTATATTGGGCCAAAGTCTTTATTTTATTTTATTTTTTCACTTCAAACATCAATTATGATGGAGAGTGAATTTTATTATGCATTCATCCTAATTCTGAATGAAGCAATATCTTCTTTTGTTTAGTTTTCACATACATAGAATATATATTTTTGAGTTATGGTTTATCCTAAATTTATTGAATGTTATTGATGAATATAAACCTTGATGTGATCTAGGTAAAATGTTGACTAAATCGACTCATTTATCTATTTCAGCACTTGGTGCTGTGTTATAAATCTTCATGGTTTCACATTTTGTTGGTTTTTATTTATTTATTTTTAAACATATTTTTTATTTTAAAATTATGGGGTACAGTTAAGGGTTACGTATACAAATATGCATCGTTCAGGCACGCTTGTTGATAAGGGGTGTCTCCATGTCCCTAGGCAGATATTGACTACCGTTAATCCAACCTACCTTCCCCTCCCTACCACCCCATAGTTTCCTGCCACTGTCAATCCTTTTCTTATAGTATTATGATAGATGTTCAAGGTCCACTATATGAATGAGAACATGTGATACTCAGATCTTTGTTTCTGTGAGAGATCACTCAGTATTGTAGACTCTAGTTCCATCCAGGTTGCTGCAAAATTCATGATTTTGTTCTTTTTTTTATGGTTACGTAGTATTCCATTGTGTATATGTACCACGTTTTTTTAATCCAGTCCTCTTTTGATGGACAGCATGGTTGGTTCCAGGTTCTTGCTATTGTGAACAATACTGTGATAAACATATGTGTGCAGGTATTTTATAGAGTGATTTGAGTTCTTCAGGGTATATTCCCAGTAGAGGGATTGCGGGGTCATATGGGAGGTCAATATTTAGAGGTTTAGGAATTGCCACACTGCTTTCCACAGAGGTTGCATTAGTTTACACTCCCACCAACATTGTAGCAGTGTTCCTTTTTCACCATATCCTCTCCAGCATCTGTTATTTTTTGAGTTACTGATAATTGCCATTCTGACTGGAGTTAGGTGGTATCTCAGTGTAGTTTAATTTGCATCTCCTTGATGATTAGTGAGGTTGAACATTTCTTTATGTGTCTGTTGGCCACTTGGATGTCTTCTTTTGAGAAGTGTCTGTTCATATCTTTTGCCCATTTTATAATGTGGTTGTTTGTTTTTTTTCTTTTCAGCACATTTGAGTTCATGTAGATCCAAGGTATTAGGCCTTTGTCAGACATGGAGTTGGCAAATACTTTTTCCTAGTCTATAGGCTGTCTCCCTGCTCTCTTGATGGTTTCTGTGACTTTGCAGAAGCTTGTCAGTTTAATGAGGTCCCACTTGTCTATCTTATCTCTTATGGCCCATGCGTTTTGGGTTTTGTTCGGGAATTGGATGCCAGTTCCAATTTTCATAAGAGTTTGTCCTGCATTTTCTAAGGTTCTTATGGTTTGAGGTTTTACATTTAGGTCTCTGATCCATTTGGAGTTAACCTTTGTGCATGGGGATAGATAGGGGTCCTGTTTCAATCTTCTGCATGTGGACAGCCAGTTTTTCCAGCACCATTTACTG
>NW_007232933.1:108600-163726 GCF_000164805.1 Carlito syrichta | reverse complement strand
TTTTTTTCTCTTGCTAAATATGCACATAAATATGTATATTTATATAGGCACACACAAAAACATGCAATGTTCATATGCACGATTAGTATAATTTTTCCTTGCTGTACATATGAAAGAGTTCTCTAGTAATCATTTCACAAATTATCCATGGATGAGTGGAATTTTTGTTTAACTTACATTGTTGTATATCAGCATTTACCACTTAAGTGTGTAATGCTACACTGTTTTTTTTTTCCAAAGTGTTTTTTCTGATATATAGTCTCGGCAGTTACCCTACAGTTAAACTCAGAGAAGCCACTGAAAGGACACATTGCAGGCTCAAGATTGAGGAGGAGGTTTTACATTTAGGTCTTTGAGCAATTTAGAGTTGATTTTTGTGTGTGGTGATAGGTAGGGGTCTTGTTTTAATCTTCTGCATGTGGTCATCCAGTTTTTCCAGCACCATTTACTGAATAGGTTCTCCTCTCCCCAGTGGTAGGTGGTAGAGGCTTTGTCCAAGATGAGTTGGTTGAGAAATTGAGGTTTTGCTTCTGGAATCTCAATCCTATTCCATTGGCCTATATGCCTGTTCCTGTACCAATACCATGCTGTTTTGATTATTGTCAAAGTCTTTATTTTCTACATGAGGAAAATGAGGCCCCAGTAGGAGTTTGCGTGTTCCGAGCCTCACAATAAATTTGAAGCAAGATCAGATTTTGGGTTCAGACCTCCTGGTCCATTCATTGTTTTTCGTACTACCCAACAGTGTTAGTCACGTTTTTAGATCCAAGTGAATATCACAAAGGACTTAAAGTCAAACTGTTTTTAGTTTCATTGTGTCACATTTGCTTTTAAGGGCAGTCCAGTTTCTCCACACAGTCATCCTCATCATCATGTGGATAAAAGCAGAAGCAATGATTCTCTTCTGTTTCTCTCTGACACTATCATGAGGTTCTAGTACCCACCTCTCTCTGCCTTTCATCACCACGATGCTCCTGGCACTATTTGATTCATAGTTTGATTCTAGTTTAGCCTCTTTCTTCTCCCACCCTCCTATATTTTCAACCTTGTTCTGGCTCATGACTTAAACTACACTGGCAGGGTTGACATCCTTTCTCTCTCCTCATTATGTTAATTATGATGCAACTATCATTGTATCTCCAACAGAGACAAATGTAAGTCTTTACATAAGTACTCATGGGGTAAGTATTAAATTGATTCTCTCCACCCACTCCAGAATTCTCTTTCTGATAGGATTATAGAAAAACACCGGTCTAAATGCTTAGGAGTTTGGTTCAAGGTATTCTGTTTTTCTTACTTATTCATAAGAGGAAGACCAATAGTAATTGATCTAAATCTGTTTTATATCCTGAAAATATAAAAAACTCTTATGTGAGTTTGCCTACTGTAGGTGGTAGTAAATACTTCTGCTTATTTTCTTTCATTATCTTGCTTACTGTCATAGAGATTTCCTTTGAGTTCATGGTGATTTGGTGGACAGTTCATTGCCTATCCACATTATAGGGGGTTTAGCTGGTCTGTTAGGACTGTTCATCTCTGCTGTCAGAAACCACTTTAATCTTTTGATTCTATTCTTATATCAGCCCTGTGAGCTGGAGGCTTGGTCATTTCAGTTATTCTTTCCCGGCATTCACGGACTTAGTGACAGCTTTCCTCATGGAGCGTCAACCAGAGCCTGACAGAGAGCCTTACATGGTGATGTCTCTTTGGTCACATGGTACCCAGGCTCGAGTCACTCAGTACATGCTTGTGTTGGAAGCTAGCATTTAGTTGAAGTCTTTGGTCAGATCTGCTCATGTATTTTGGAGGCTACAGTCAACACTAGTTCACACTTCCTTCCTTCTGGATTTAAATAAAAGTTTAGAGATTATCATTGTTAATAGAATGCTACCTAACATTTTCCCCTGAAGTATTTTCTTAGTTGCCCACAGGGAAATTCATTCTTTTTCCAGAGTCTCTTGACATCTTGCAGTTTATTTACATCACAGAACTGTGGAACTTCGGAGCAGAATCAGCTTGACATTTGTCTACCTGTAAAAAAAGGTGGCATTCGTTTATTCACTCATCACTGAGTCACTCCATAGCTCGTTATAGTCACTGAGGTGGACAAAACACACAAGGCACTGGCTTTTGCAAAGTTATGATAAAATGGGGATAGCAGATAATAAACAAGGAAATCAACTTAAAAAGCATAATTTCCACCAGTTACAAGTGCTGTGAAGAGCAATAAAACAGAGTAAGTGAATGGAGAGTTTTATGGGCTGGGCTGTGCTGGGCTGGACAAAGAGAGCCTCTTTGAGAAGGTGACATGTATGATTGAGGTGAGGGAGTTTATTAGCTGTGTTAATGCTAGCTGCAGTATTAAAAAAATCAGACCCCCAATTTTCAGGGTCTTTCAGAAGGAGAGAATAATTACAGTGTTTGGTGCTGCTAAGAGGGTCAGTATGATGCAGACAGAGAATTAGCCATTATAATTGGCAATAGGAGGTGTAACTTCTTTAAGCGTGATTTTCAGTGGCAAGCGTGGCAGAAGTCTGGTGGGGGAAGGGTTTTAGAATTCCATCTGACTTTGAGATGCTTGAAAGTGAGATTTTTTTTGAAATGGTGCTGTTAGTGGTCATAAAACTCTAGGAAACTGTGTGATTGAGGATAGGCTAAGAAAAGAATTTGGAAGTAATGAGGTCAATCAGTTGGGAGGGCAAGGCATTAAATTGTTATTTGGGTAATTGGAAGCTATATTATATATTGCTGCTTTTAGAATATTTGTAAAAATAATGCCTGACACTGTCCTGATGCCTTGTTGCTGTTTATGTATTTCTGTTTGGACCTATAGTCATTTAGTACTATCCTTTGTTTCCTACTTTAGGATAAATAGTAAAAAATGGCAGGTATTCTTGTGGTCATTTTATGAGCCCTTTTTTTTACACTTCCCTTTAAAATTATTAAGAACAAATTATTCTCCTTGGGGAAAAATGCGCTATATTTCTTCTCATGTAAGTCATTTAAGCATGTTCAGAACTTACATTTTTTTAGCTTGGATAGAGAGAGTCACCTGCTCGAGTCCCTGAGTCTGCCCTGGAACCCTTTTCAGATGTGGTTTTTAACTGGGGTCTTTAGGGCTTTAGGGTTTTATGAGTGAATGGTTGTATATGTTATTACATCATTCTTCCATTTTCTCCTTGATTTCCTGCTTAAAGTGGGTGTTATCCTCCTTACTACATGTGTGTCTAGAGTGTTGCTTAAGTCTCAGGTACACTATGCCCTTGGCCATATCTTGTTACCCGCTTGTTATTTTCTCTTACTCATGCATTTTGAGATGTAGTTTGGGACTGTGATTCTCAACATCTTTCCTAGTAAATCTTGACAGAGCCCTGGAGGGATGGGCTGTGGGCGCAGCTAACAGATTCCTGGTCATCTCCTAAGCTCTTAACTAGGAAGAGCACTAAGCTTCCTGGGCCACTAGGCAAAACCAGAGACTGTTCTATAAACTCAAACTTTGTGGCCATTATGGAGACAGCATGAAAACATTGTGAAAATACGCCATAATTATTTTACTTTAGGAAGTCTAGCCTGGGCTCTCAAAGTGTGATATTACACACACACACATGCGCGTGTGCACACAAGCCTGGGTAGCATAGTGAGACCCTGTCTCTACAAAGAATAATTTAAAAAAATTAGCCAGGTGTGGTACCTGTAGTTCTGGCTACTCAGGAGCCTGAGGCAGGATGAGTGCTTTAGCCCAAGAGTTTGAGGCTACAGTGAACTATGATCACACCCCTGCACTCTAGCCTGGACAACAAAGCAATACCCTATCTTTTTAAAAAAACAAAACAAAACAAGAATCAGCAACACACAAAAAAATAAAGAAAAAAAAAAAAGTTGTGATGTAAATTCCAGAGCTAGTCCCCAATCCTCCTGGAACACATTGGACTTAGTTGAGTGACAGGCTCAACAATTCACCAGGCATTATTAAGAAATGACTTGGTTTGTATTATAGACTATTGTTTATACAGGGTATGTGCAGACAGTTTTATATGTATGAATGCACAGTGAGCTTTTCTAGCTGGTCCAGGAGAAACCTGAGAGCTCTAAGTAGCCTGTGTGCCTGTAGAAACGGGTTCTCCCTTTTGCCAGGATGGGGACATCACTGTCCATGAGAAGAAGATGACCTTAGTGGCACTGTAAAACTCAAACCTTTATTGCTTTAATAGGCCATTAGCCATTAGGCCATTAGCCATACATTGGTATCCTTTAGTGGAACACTTGGCTTCTTGTACACACATAGATCTGATGTCATATAATAAAACAATTTTCCATTTCTTTATCCAGCCACCACTGGTATCATTACCTTCAGGATTTAGAAGGGATATTCTTTAAATGACTTGCTTATTTTACCTAAGATTAGCATCTTAATTTTGCTGGTTTAATAAGGAATGCATGACTGAGCTCAGTGGCTCAGCCTGTAATCCCAGCACTTTTTGAGGCTGAGGTGAGAGGATTGCCTGAGCCTGCGGGTTTGAGACCAGCCTGGGCAACTTGGTAGACCTCGTCCCTACAATAAATCACAAAAACTAACTGGATGTGGTGGCGTGCATCTGTAGTTCCAGTTACTTGGAAGGCTGAGGCAGAGTGATCGACTACCCAGCAGGTTGAGGGCTATGGTGGCTGTGAGCGTGCCACTGCACTCCAGCCTGAGCGACAAGAGTGAGACTCCAACTCAAAATAAATAAATTAAAACAAACAAACAAACAAACAAATAAATGAGGAATGTATGAGAATGACGATTGTCTTAGACCAGAAAATTAATGTGGGCAGTATTTATTTTGATGGATACACTTAATTTATCTTTGCTTGATGGGACCTTCCAAGTTTTTTCATTGGCTCTTTTGATTTTTGACTCATCAGCTAATGTCTTTTAGTTATTTTGTGTTTACAAAACAAATTTATTTTGCTTCTGATGGTGTTAAAATGTAGAGTAATGACAGTGGCAAATGGAAACATTGTCTTGCAATAAGGTATTTCTATGGTGCCCTTATATTTTGTGTTTATGGGGTTATTGGGTCTCTCTGTGTATCATATAGCTAATTCTGAAACTCTTACTTACTTGATTTTTACAACCAGCAAAACCATCAGCTCATGATATCCTATAGAAATAATAGCTATAGTATAAATAATAGCAAAGTTTCCTGATATATTCAGTGTATCTTCTAAAGTCTGAAAGAGTCAATCCCTCGGTACTATTTGGCAAGTTTTAGCATCACTGCTCTGTTTTAATGTTTGTACTTTCTTCTGACAATTTCCCATTTTAGAATAAAGAGAGTATTTGTGCTTTAAATTCTTTTTTGTTGTTGCTTCATAAAGTCATACATTGTCATGAATATATTGCATATACCTGCCACTGTTGGTCAACGAGGTAGAACAAAGTGAAGCCCAGTGGAACGGAATGTAACCCGAGACATAACACACAGACTCTCAACTCATCTGTCATGTACCAACACCAAATCTTTTTCCATATCAAGAGTCTTCCAATCTTGTGTGATGACAGTTATTGGTCAGAATATATTACAGTGTTTGCTCTACGGATGTAGCAGTAGTCATATAATTAAAGAACACAAGAGCTGCCAGACTAAACAGTGGTCTGAGTTTCCAATAATGTTCTGTGCCTTACTTGGCACATTTTTATTACCATCTCAAACATGTGTTATCACTTAGCATTCTTTGCCATAGCATTCAACATAGAAAAAAAAAAAAAAAAACCCAGGCAGTGAAGTAGACTAATCATAATTCTTTAATGAGGTAAGTGCCTCTGAGATATTTTGTACCCTCAGAATGCACCAGTATTTTGTGTACATTTCTTCTCTCTGCTTGGAGTCATAACTTCTGTGTAACCCAGCTGTTTACAAAGTAAACAAATGCTTAACCTTTAGGGACAGATTCATTAGGTATCTTGAGATAGATTCTAACATAGGGTAGGTCCACAGGGAAAATGGACAAAGGACATGAAAAGGCCATTCCTAAGAAGAAACATGAAAAATAGTTGTCTTCATTAATAATAAAAGAAAATTCTAGCAAGATAATAACGTGATTTTAAAAAAAACTCCAAATTGGTAGAGTTTTTGTTTGAAATAGCACTCATTGAGTATCTAGTAAAACATGTCCTTTCATATACCACTGCTTGCCTTTTAAATTAGTTTATCCTTGAACCCAAAAGCACAGACAACAAAAGCAAAAGTAAACAAATGGGATTACATCAATCTAAACTCTGCACTGAATAACCAACAGAGTAAAGAGACAACCTAAGAAACAGGAGAAAATATTTGCAACCATACATCTAATAAGAGGTAAATATCCAAAATGTGTAAGGAACTCAAACAACTTAGCAGTAAAAAAGCAGGTAATAGCTGGGCTCGGTGGCTTAGCCTGTAATCCCAGCACTTTGTGAGGCCGAGGTGGGTGGATTGCCTGAGTCCCTGGGTTCAAGACCAGCCCGGGCAACTTAGTGAGACCTTAAATAAAATTAAAAAATTAAACAATAAATAATTTAAAACATTAGCTGGGCATGGTAACGCATGCCTGTAGTTCTGGCTGTTTGCAAAGCTGAGGTGGAAGGATCGTTGGAACCCAGCAGGTTGGTGCTGGGGTGACCATGAGTGTGCCATTGCACTCCAGGTACAGGCTGCTGCACAGGAGAGATGCCTCTAAGTTTATATCTGTGGCCGTTGACTTGAGCCATTAGGGTATGGTGTAAAACGAAAAACTGTCGCAGAGGTCCTCAAACTGTTAAAATAGGGGGCCAGTTCACTGTCCCTCAGACCATTGGAGGGGCGGACTATAGTTTAAAAAAAAAACTATGAACAAATTCCTTTTTTTTTTTTTCCGCCCCTCCAACGGTCTGAGGGACAGTGAACTGGCCCCTTGTTTTAAAAGTTTGAGGACCCCTGGGTGACTGAGATCTGCTTCCGGTCTGAGAAAGTGAAACTTGTGTTCAAAATGGATGCCGAAGCAATGTAAAGTGATAAGAATTCACTACACCAGGGTAACACAGCTGATGAACTTCAATTTGTAACCCTAACTCCTCTAACGTACAGCGGAGAAAGCAGGGTTGGACAAGAAGTTGAGTTAAGTTTGGAAAGCAGAGTGAGAATAGGACTGAGGGCAGAAAGCCAAGGCATACCAACATTTAAAGACTTGGCAGGAAAAATAAAACCTGGTCTCAGCGTTCACATGGTTAAGAAGAAGGAACATCAATGAAGGTAGGATAGAAAAGACCAGAAAGAATGGGTTAACAGCCTACTCGTACTCCTTAATGTCTAGATTTGAGGTTCCCCAGCTCCTGGTAACAATTAGTCTCTGAGCTCAAAATTTTTACATTCCACATGTAAGTGAGATCATGCAGTATTTGTCCTTCGGTGCCTGGCTTATTTCACTTAATATAATACCCTCCAGATTCATACATGTTGTCACAAATAACAGAATTTCTTCCCTCCCTCTTTCCCTCCCTTCCTCCTGATTCATCATGTTGCCACAAATAACAGAATTTCTTTCTCTCTTTCCTTCCTTCCTTTCTTTACAGACAGGCTCTTGCTCTGTAGGCCAGGCTGGAGTACAGTGGCACAATCATGGCTCATTGCACTCTCAACCTCCTGGGATCAGGCAATCCCTGTAGTTGGAATTACAGGCACATGCCATCATGAGAATTTCCTTCTTTTTAAAGGATGAATAGTATTCTATTGCACACATCTATCCCGTTTTCTTTATCTGTTAATCTGTTGATGGACAAGTATGTTGACTCTACATATTGGCTATTGCAACACTGCAGTGAACATGGGAGTGCTGTATCTTTTTGAGACAGTGATTTCATTTCCTTTGGACACATTCAATAATGAGATTGATGAATCATAGGGTAGTTGTATTTTAAATTCTTTGACAAACCTCCATAATCATTGCACTGATATATGTTCCCACTAACAATATATGAGTTCCCTTTTCTCCATATCTTTGCCAACATTTGTTATCATTTATGTTTCTAATAAGTGTGAGGTAATATCACATTGTGGTTTTAATTTGCATTTCCCTGATAATTAGTGATGTTGAGCATTTTTTCGTGTACTTGTTTACCATTTGTATATCTTCTTTTGAGTAATGTCTATTTAGATTCTTTGACCTTATCTTTTTTTTTTTTTTGAGTTGGGTTCTCACTCTGTCACTCAGGCTGGAGCGCAGTGGCACACTCACTACCACCCCAGTGTCAACCTGCTGGGCTCTAGCGATCCTTCTGCCTCAGCCTTCCAAGTAGCCAGAACTATAGGCGCACACTACTGTGCCTGGTTAATTTTTGATTTATTGTAGAGATGAGGTCTTACCAAGTTGTCCGGGCTGATCTCGAACCCGTGGGTTCAGGCAATCCACTTGCCTCAGCCTCCCAAAGTACTGGGATTACAGGCTGAGCCACTGAGCCCTGCCTTGACCATATCTTAAATTGGGTTATCCGGCCAGGCGCAGTGGCTCACATCTGTAATCCCAGCACTTTGGGGAGCGGAGGTGAGAGGATTTGCCTGAACTCAGGGATTCGAGTCCAGCCTGGGCAACTTGGTAAGACCTCATCCCTACAATAAATAAAAAAATTAGCTGGGCATGGTAGAGTGCACCTGTAGTTCCAGCTAATTGGCAACAGAGTGAGACTCCGACTATATTTGTGTGTGTGTGTGTGTGTGTGTGTGACCTACTTTTTTTTTTTTTTTTGAGTTGGAGTCTCACTCCATCACCCAGTGGAGTGGAAGTACTCACTTAAGATCTCACTTACATGTGGAATGCAAAAATTTTGAGCTCAGAGACTAATTGTTACCAGGGGCTGGGAAACCTCAAATCTGAACATTAAGGAGTATGAGTGGGCTGTTAACCCATTCTTTTTTACCTTTTCTATCCCACCTTCATTGATGTTCCTTCTTCTTAACTATGTGAATATCGAGACCACCAGGTTTTCTTTTTCCTGCTAAGTCTTTAAACGTTCGTATGCCTTGACTTTCTGCCCTCGGTTGTATTCTCACTCTGCTTCCCAAATTTAACTCATCTTCTTGTCCAACGTTGCTTTTTCCGCTGTACGTTAGAGGAGTTAGGGTTACAAACTGAAGCTCATCAGCTGTTACCTTGGTGTAGTGAATTCTTATAATTTTACATTGCTTTGGCATCCATTTTGAACACAAGTTTCACTTTCTCAAACCGGAAGCAGATCTCAGTCACCCTGGACAGTTTTCAGTTTTATACCACATCCAAGTGGCTCAAGCCAATAGCCAGAGATAAGAACTTGGAGGCATCTCTTCTGTGCAGCAGCCTGGACCCCTGCTTCCTGCTGCTTCCTTTAAAGGGACCACACAGGCATTTACTTGTGAGTTTAAAGTGACACACACCCTATTTTCCTATATTTACTGCCTGCTGCCACAGGCTTCTCTCTCTGTGAAGCTCTTCATTCCTGCTTCATGTGACCGAGGAATGGAGGACTACCCTCCTGACTTATTCCATCTTTCCTGCTCAGAATCTGTAGATAAAAATCTCTGAACTTGTTTTCTGTTTTGGTGATTTGTTCAATTTGTGCCTTCCATCTGTAGAACTAGGGACTTCCCCAGTCTAGGCTTTCCCTGGGATACCCGGGGGAACACGTCCAGCTCCAAGAGCCAGGGCGAAGGTCAGGCAGTCATAAAATGGACAGGGTCAGGAAAGAGCCACAGGGTGTCTGCCAGTGTGAACAAGTGCCCTGGATGATAGACTTCTTGGACGTGGGCCAGATAACTAGGCATTAGACTATCCACCAGGTAAAAGAAGTATCCGGAACTGGGTGTAGTGCCTCAAGCCTATAATCCCAGCACTTTGGGAGGCTGAGGCAAGAAGATTGCCTGAGCCTAAGGTCTGAGACCAGCTTGGGCAACTTGGCGAGACCTTGTCTCTACAATAAATTTTTTAAAATTAGCTGGGCATGGTGGTGTTCACTTGTAGTTCCAGCTATGTGGAAGGCTGGGGCGGAAGGATCGTCTGAGTACAGCACGTTGAGGCTGTGGTAGCTGTGAGCATGCCACTGTACTCCAGCCTGGGTGACAGTGAGACTCCAACTCAAAAAAAATAAAAGTATTCAGAGGACATGTAGACATGTCCATGTCCCATTCATTTCCTGTTAGGGCAGAGTTGTTAGTCACTCTGGTGATGAAACACCAATTTAGCTGGAAGCTTTCAAAATTCTTGGATAAGGTTCAGTGCTGGTTTTCTCTTCTTTAGAGAGAAGTTAATTGTTCCAACCTCACAATAAGAATTAAGTGAGAGGTAAAGCACTACGCACAGTGTTTCATTGTACAGGGAACTCTAATAAATGAGATTGCTTGCTGTGATGTTTATTGCTGTGGGTGGTGATCATGGTGGTAGCCTCCTGGTGGGATAAATAATGTACCTGGAATCATTCTAGACCTCTTCCTTCTTCTCCTGCCTACAGTAGATTTTCGAGTCCTGTTGGTACAACCTCATGAAAAGGCAACCTCTCGTTGCCTTTTCCTATAGATTCCTGTTTTGATCCTATTACTTGATTGAGAGTAGTCACAGTCTGCTAACTGATCTTGTTTCTAAGGCTTTTTGTTTTCAGTCTATTCTCCTCATTATAGCCTAAATAATCTTTGTAAGAATATAAAACTGGCGATGACATCACTTTGCCTAATCATACCCTTAGTGGCACCCGTTAGTCACCTAGAGCAGGGTATGACAAACTTTGTCTGTAAAAGGCCATATAGTAAACATTTTAGCCTTTGCAGGCTATGTGGTCTTGTTACAGCTACTTAACGCTGCTATCACGTTGTAAAAGCAGACATAGACATATGTAAATGAATGGGCATGACTGTGTTCCAGTAACATTTTACTTACAGAAACTGAAAGTAGAATTTCATATATCATGAAATACTTCTGATTTTCTTCAACCATTCAAAAAACTAACAACTCTCCTTAGCCTGTGGGCCATATGGATACAGGTGGCTGACAGGGTTTGGCCTGCAAGCTGTAGTTTGCCAACCCTGACCTAGAGAACAATGTTCATGCTTCTCAGCATGACTAACGAGATATTTTGTGGTCTTCCCTGTCTTATTTCTTGAGCCTGATCTTTTGCTGTCTTCTTTACCTCTTTCACTTATGTAATGAACTTGCTCTTTCAGTTACTTTTCACTGCCCTTAGTGAGCTATCCTGTGTTTGCCGTCTTTCATGCTGTTCCCTTTGTCCAGGACAAATTTCCTCCCTACCTGACCTCCCTTCCTTCCCCGCTGTGCCTTCTTCCACTGTCTGTCAATAAACTCCTCCTTTGAAGAGCCTGAGGCAGTACTTACACTGTAGAATGTCACCTCTGACCTAAGCTGCCTGGGTTTCTATCTCAGCCCTTCTACTTGCCACTTAAACTGGTTTGCTTAACCTCTTTGTGTCTCAATTCCTCATGTGAAGAAAAAAATGTCTAACTATAAGTTTTTTCTGTTTTTGTACTGGTTAGAATTCAGTGAGTTAACATATATATGGCACTTGGGAATGTGTTTTCCACATAGTAACTCTGCAATCCATGTTAGCTACTATTGTCATTGTTAGTTGAACTTTGTAGCTTTTGCTGTGTTCCTCAGAAAAGACTGTTCTCTGTGTCTCTCCTAGCATTTACAGTACTTGATGTAGTTCTCATTGAGCCCAGTACTTGGCACATATTAGACACTAAGTGTTTTGAGTGAATGAGAGAGAAAAGAGAAATCTTATCCTGATTTCCAGTAGGTTTCAAAATAAAAAATCTCTTGCATTTTATTAAATATTAGGACAGAAAAGGAGTTTTGAAAATAGGTACATTCATTACATTGAAAAGAATTTTAAAAATATCTCACATGCACTTGAGTTTTGTTTTTTTTTTTTGAGTTGGAGTCTCTCTCTGTCACCCAGGCTGGAGTGCAGTGGCATGCTCACAGCCACTCCAGCATCGACCTGCTGGACTCAGGCGATCCTTCCACTTCAGCCTTCCAAGTAGCCGAAACCACAGGCACACACTACCATGCCTGGCTAATTTTTTGATTTATTGTAGAGACGAGGTCTCACCAAGTTGCCCAGGCTGTTCTCAAACCCGTGGGCTCAGGCAGTCCCCTCACCTCAGCCTCCCAAAGTGCTGGGATTACAGGTTTGAGCCACTGCGTCCAACCCAATTGAGATTTTTTTTATTGTTGTGTTCATATCTAGAAGAGAAATGACATGCTGGCCAGATGTATAGTCTAGTGGTCCTCTTGGGGTTTTGCCTTCTGGTCTGTGCCTCTGTCAATCCTTTTTTCCTTCTAATACTGTTTCTTTCTGTTCATTTCCCTTCTCACAAGGATTAGCATGCCTCTTACCTGTGATTTCAGTATGTGGAGCTGGGGGATGAATGTAGGATTGTATCTTGGGGAGGATGCCAAGGATTCAAAGAATCATTAGAAAAAGGAGGCCAGCTGTGGAGCCACAGTGTTTGGGGAGAGAGAGAGTGAGGGCTCGGGACCCAGACAGAAGGCATTGGGCAGGATGTGGGAATGAGGGGACAAAGCCTTTGGCTGGTTAACAAGAGCATTATTGACTGTGCATGATCAATTCATGCACAGCCCTGGACAAAACAGGACTTTCAGGCACATGATAGCACTTGAAGTTGGAAGGAGTCAGAGATACCTTGTAAGAGTTCCACACACCCTATGGGGATCCTCTTGACTGTAGTTCTCCATTTCTCACCATCTCAGCTTTCTGTGATAGAAACATTCTGTAGCCTTATTTCATACAACAGATGTGCATTATCACAGGGCGATATTGGGCATTGATTGAGGTAATGCGTGTAAAGCCATTTTGCAAAGTTGTTAATGTAACATAAAATTCTTCTGTTTTTATTTCAAATCTCCTTTCCACTGAAAAACACTTGATTTTAACCTAAACAAAGTTTCTTTTACTAAAATTTGTGTTTTGTCTATGTTAGGCAATGGGAGATTTTCCTTAATAGAAGGAACATTCTAGTATAGTTTCATATTCTTACTTAATTCTAAAACTTTCTCAGTGAATGAAGCACTTAGCCTTATAACTTGGATCAAGTTGTTTTTATTTTATGCATGTTTTGTGCTTACTGGGGTGTAAACTTCCTCAGGGAAGAAGTTTAATGCCTGCCCATAAGGAAGACTCTGTAAAATGACCAGATCTTAAAGTTATGGGCTAAAGCTGCTGAAAACTCAACCCTGCCCCTCCCCTTTTGGTAAAAAATAACTCCTTATATGTGTACATTTATTGGTAAGACTTGTGCAATTCTCTGCAAGTGGATCAGTAAGCATTGCAGGCAAGGGCAAACGTTTCAAGGAGAAATGTTATGAATGCTATTGCTTTTAGGGTAGACATAATATCATACCATAAACAAACATCATGAAATCACTTCTTTTTGAAGCTGATTCACTGATCCAAAAATTTGAAATTCAGCTTGATGTTAGAGATTTTTAATTTAAAATGACTGTCCTTGGTCCACTAGACTGGTAAATTATGTAAACGAAAAAGTTTTGTTTGTAGTCTAGTGCTCAGTCAGTTACTGAACAAATATGAAATCAAAACCTCCTATCCAGCATAGTTAGAAAGCTAAACAAAGCCCAGTTTCTATTTTGGGTATATACTGCAAGTTAGCCAGAATCAAATATGAATTATTTTTTAGAAAGAAGACAAGGGTAAGGCACTAGGATGGGGGAGGGCAAGGTCAAGCCTGTGGTAGACAGAAGTCTAAGATGACCTTCAAGATTTCCAGATGCTGGTGTACACACATCACCTTCTCATCAATTAACCACTAACTCAGTGCTGTTGAGAAGGAATATTGCAGACATAATTAAGGTCCCAAATTAGTTGACCTTAAAACATGGAAATTATCTGGGTGAGCCTGGCCAATCATATGAGCCCTTTAAGTCTGGTCTAGAGGTCAGAAGCAGGGAAGTCAAAGAGATTTGAAGCTTGAGAAAGATTTGACATGGAGAAGACCCTTGCTTGCTGGCTTTGGAGAGGGGCATAGGGGGCCAGGACAAGGAATATGAGTGACTCTATGAGTTGAGAGAGATCCCTAGCTGACAGCAAGCAAATAAACAGGGACCTCAGTCCACAACTGCAAGGAACTGAATTCTGCCGACAATAAGAATGAAGTTGGAAATGGACCCACTCCACCCCAGCCTCCAGACTAGAACTTAGCCCAGCTGACTCCTTGATTTCAGCTTTGTGATACTCTGAGATGAAAAACCAGCCATACGGAGTTAGACCTGACCTATAAGGACACTGAACAAATAAATGGGGGTTGCTTTAAATTGCTAAGTTTGTGGTGATTTGTTATGGCGCAATAGATGTCTGCAAAAATCTATCCCATCACACATGCTCTTCTGTAGCATGATTATGCCACTCCCCATCAAGAGGTGGAGTTGAGTTGCCCTCCACTTGAATGTGGACTGCCTTAATAACTTACTTATACCCTCTTAGAGCACAACGGAAGTGATACTGCATAACTTACTGGGCTAGGTTAGAGAAGGCCATACAACTTCCATCTGGTTTTCTTGGAATGCCTGCTCTCCAGACACTCGCTCCTCGGATTCTGCTTCTTGGCACCCAACTGTCATACTGAGAGGCCAAGCCACAGGGAAAAGTCAGCAGTTGGTGTTCCAGTTAACAGAATTAACTGGACCTTCCTTGAATCATTCTAGCCCAGGTGGCAGATGTGTGGGTGAGAAAACCTTCAGATGATTACTGGTGCCACCTGTTCTTGTCACCCCTAGCCTTTGTGTCTTCCCAGCTGAGACCTCAAACATCATGGAACAGTCATCCCCACTGTGCCATGCCCAAATTCATGACCCACAGAATCCATGAGCATTGTAAAATGGTTATTGCTTTATGCCATTAAGTTTGGAGTAATTATACAGCAAAAGGTAACCAGAGTAAAAACTTTTTTTTTTTTTTTTGAGGAGAGGCCTTACTCTGTTGCCCAGACTGGAGTGTAGTGACACAATTATGGCTCTCTGTAGCCTTGAACTCCTAGATTCAGATGATCCTTCTGCCTCAGCCTCCTGAGTAGCTGGAACTATAGGCATGCACCACCATGCCTGGCTACTTCTTTTTTGATTTTTTTTTTTTTTGGTAGAGACAAGGTCTTGCTATATTGCCCAGGCTGGTCTCAAACTTCTGGGCTCAAGTGATCCTTCTACCTCGGCCTCCCAAAGTCCTGGGATTACAGTTATGAGCCACTGTGCTGGAAAATATTTTAATAAAATGCTACTAAAATTAAATTTTTTAAAATGTCATGCAGAGTATGAACAGAAATGACAGTGTCGCTTCCATGCTTTTGTATTGGTCAAAGCAGTCAAAAACCTTCCCAGACTCTCAGGGAGACAGCACAGACCCTTCCTCTCAAAGAGGGAAGAGTCAAAGAACTCGGGAGACATTAAACACACACACGCACAACTTTTAATTTTGAGATAATTTTAGTCTTACAGAGAAGTTGCAGAGGGTAGTACAAAGAATTTCCATGTTCCCTTCAGCCGGCTTTCACTAATGGTAATGTCTTACATAGCAATAGCACCATTATCAAAATCAGGAAATTAATATTGATATAATAATACTATTAACTAAACTGCAGACCATATTCCAATTTTGCCAGTTTTCCAACTAATATCCTTTTTCTGGTCTATTGTGGGATCCCACATTGTATTCATTCTTCATGTCTCCTTAGTCTGAGACAATTCCTTAGTCCTTTCTTGTTGTTCATAACCACAACACTTTTGAAGTATACTGTGTAATTATTTTGTAAGAAGCCCCTCAATTTAAGTTTGTCTGATTTTTTTAATGATCAGATTGAGGTTATGCATGTTTGGCAAGAATATCACAGAAGCAATGCTGTGCCCTTCTCAGTGCAGCACCTCAGAGCATATATGACAGCCCTATGTCTTATTACTGGGATGTGAAACTTGCTGCCTTTGTTAAGGTGGTGTCTGCCAGGTTTCTCAGACACTGTTAAATCTTATGGTAAGGTGGGAGGAGGGTGTCATATTTTAAAAGAGTCCCAAACATCATACATTTTATCACTGAGCCAAAAGACATACACTTAATATTTCAAATTTCTGTAGTTACCTTGTCATAGATCTGTGACAGTTTACAGGCTGACTCTGGTCTGCAGACCACACTTTGATATTTTAGACTGCACTTCTTCCCTACTTTATTTTTCTCATTTTAGTTAGATTTAGAGTTTGAACAGCAAACCTGTCTTTTTACTTAAAATCCTCAGAGGTTGCCCATAACCTTCAGTATAAAACACAAACTTCTTAGCATGGCATTCAAGGCTGCATCATTCTGTTCCATCTGTCACATTGACCTTTTACTACTTAAAATGCTCTCCTGACACTCCTCTATGCCCTCCCCTCAAAAGCACGTACCTGTCCCCTCCACATACTTTAACTGGCTCCTCCTACTCCCTTTCAAGGCTCATGAACACCTCCCACCAGCTTGGGCTGGCTAGGTTTTCTTTATGCTTGTTCTCTTGTATCCTGTGCATACAGGTATATCTATGATAGAAGTTAATTCCATTTTTATATTTGTGTATCTGTTAAAGCACTTGACTCTACATTTGAAAGCATGGAGTTTGAGTTTATAAGATTAGCCCATGGCAAGGACTCAGGAGTGTTAATTACAAATTGAGTACTGAGACAATTTCTATGAAAAAAAAAAGATCTCTATATCAAGTACATTCTGTATGACAAGACAGATGCCAAAATGCAGACAGTGGAGGGGAAGCCCTTTGGAGAGGACAGCACCCTTGCTGGATGTGGTTGGCTCACAGACTCAGAGGATGCAGACGTATGGCCCTTACTTCATGTGTCTTGTCTCTTCCCACTTGGTAGATAAAAATTGCAAGTAAGCAAGCAGACACAAGACAGGGTAGCTCCATGGACCATCCAGTGATCTCCTTGGACCATGTCACTCTTGGTGGGGGGCTCCTCTCTTTGTCCTACAAAACTGAGCCTAGATCAGGCAGAGACCCTTTGCCTCCTTTTTCTTTCACCTCCTCCCAACTCCTCTGCTCTCTGAATAAGTAGGAGTGTGATGGGGCAGAGCAAGAGGGACTTTAGTTCCTTTCACCTCTTTTCTTGGTTTATCCCTGCATGGCCTTTTGAAGCAAAACTTTTACTTGTTAAAGGAAAGCTTTAAAATATTAATAATAGGAAATTTAGCCCAATCTGTATCTGTAGCTCTCTGAGTAGAAGTGGAGTTAATTTTCCTACTCTCATCCTAAATTGCAACTAGTAATTTATATTTAAATATTGCCAGATTTACTTTAGCCTTTGGGTTCAATGTATGTGAAATGCGATTGTGCCAGAAAATAAAGAAAACCAAGGCTGCCATAATTCCATAGGCCACGGCCATCACTTGACCTCAAACAAGTATTCTTACTTACATCAAAAGTATTGACCAGTTATCTAAGGTATGCATTTTAATTATTTTGTGCTCATAAGAGCACAATACAAAATATTTGTGTTGTGCTCTTATGAATCCAAAATCCTCTTATGAGTCAAGTTGTGCTTATAGTTTTCATAGCTAGATCTCAACTACATAATTATCATAATTGAAATACATACCTTACTTAAATAGTATCTAAATGCAGGACATTTTAAATACTATTTACTGTAGCTTAGACTATCAAACATCAATAAATAAATTTAAAAATTTTCCCAATATTAAGGACAATATTTACTTTAGGCACAGGCAGAAGTTAGAATGCCAACTAATATATTATAAAGATTTTAATAAGTTTATTCAAAACGTTCTCATTGCAATACTACCTCGTTTGTTAATAATATAAACCACAGATATACAAAATCCCAGTGAAAATTCTGAAACAAAATTTTGTTAAAAATATTTTAACCACATACAATTTATCATTAAATTGCACTGTTAAGGGGGAGACAAACAAACCCAAAGGTAAAGTAGTTCTGAGAACTACATTTGTGAAGGGCAGTCTATTTCAATGTACTCATCTGGAATTACTTAAATGCAGTCTGCTTAGGTGGCTAACATAAAGGAAGAAAAGTATTCTGTAACATAGTTAATATGTTCACAATTCTTTGAAGATCTCTGTTTTGTTTGTTTTGGATTTTAAAACATTTAGATAAATCTCTTGCTTCCTGTACTTCAGGCCGTCCATAAACCATAGCCATTTTATTCTTTTAGGATTCAGGATATAGCAGGCTAATGTGGTAAAATGATATGGGTGATTTAAGTCATGGTGGCCAACACGGTGGAAAACAAAAATAAGATAGCCTTTTGCATCTTTTTCAAGATCTGCTGATTTAAGACTTGCTATCTGATTAATTTCCTGACAATACCACCACCAACATTTTCTAGAGCTAAGCCTCATGGCCTCTCAAAGCCTAAGCATCAGAGCTACTCCCCAAAGTACCGCATCAAATGAAGGGTGCACTGAGTAGATTACTGCATGACTCAGTGCATCAAAGGTTGGATCACTGGAAGCTTGAGTTGCCGATTGGACCTATACTGGTATATGACAAGGTGCTTAAAGTCAGGAGACTGATTTTTTAAAAATCACATTTTAAGAACATACTGGAAGGCAAATTAATGTTGTCTTTAAAGCAGTCTTCTTAAAGCTATGGCTGTCAGATGTTTTATCTGTAATTCATGGTTAAAAAAAAAAAGCATTTTACGCCAGCCGTTGTTTAGTACATCACAGAACAATACTATGTTTTATGTACCTTTGGATGGTCTTTTAAAAAAAATTTTTATTTTAAAGATGTGGGGTACACTTCAGAATTGGGTATAAAAATGTGAATATTCTTTATTTTATCATTTTTATTTAAAAATGTGCTGATTAATAACCACTAAATCCATCTCATTGTTTACTTGTTGGTTACTTACCGCAATTTAGAAAACTACTGCTTTAGGTAATTGTAAATGTTTTCGGCCATACTTGTTCTTTTTAAAAAATTATTATTATAAAGATGTGGAGTACAATTCAGGATTAGGTATACAAACATTGGTTATGTAGGTACCCTTGTTGATGAGGTATGCCCCTCCCTCCCCTAGCAGTTTCCCTCAACTGCCAATTCCACCCCCCTCCCCTGACAGTTTCCCACTACTGTCAATCCCTTTCTTATAGTATTATAATTGTTCAAGGTAGATTACCTTTGGTAGGATGGAAATTTTAATGATGTTGGTTCTTCCTATCCATAAGCTTGAAATATTTTTCCATTTGTGTCTTCTTGGATTTCTTTGAGCAGTATTTTTTAGTTCTCATTGTAAAGGTCTTTCACTTCTCTGGTTAGGAAGATGCCAAGGTATTTCATTTTTTTGGTGGCTATTGTGAATGGGATTGTGCTTTTAATTTGGGTCTCAGCCTGCTTGTTGTTGGTGCATAGGAATGCAACTGCCTTTTGCACATTTATTGTGTACGCTGAGACTTTGCCGAAGTCCTTTATCAGTGCAAGCAGGTTTTTGACAGAGTCTCTTGGATTTTCAAGGTATAGGATCATATCATCAGCAAAGAAGGATAACTTGTTTTTTTTTCCTCTTTTACTATATGGATACCCCTGATATCCTTCTCTTTTTAAATTGCCTGTGCTAGGACTTCCAACACAGTGTTGAACAAGAAGGGTGAGCAGCCTTGTCTTGTTCCAGTTTTCACGGGAAATGTTTCCAGTTTCTGTCCATTTAGCAATATATTAGCTGTGGGTTTATCGTAGGTAGATGGCCCTTACTATTTTGAGGTATGTTCCTTCTATACCTAGGAGTTAGAGGGTTTTTATCAAGAAGGAATTCTGGATTTTATCAAAAGTTTTTTCTGCATCTAATGAGATAATCATGTGGTTTTTGTTTTTATATCTGTTGATGTATTTGATGACATTTATGGTCTTGCAAATGTTGAACCAGCCCTGCATCCTGGGGATGAAGCCTACTTGGTCATGGTTGATGATTTTTGAGATGTTTTTGGATCACACTTGTTCTTTACTTGCTTTAGAGTTCTGTAGGAATTATGTTTAAGATTAGCTGGTAAGTCATAGAAAAAAACTTAGAAATTTTTTTAAACTAAAAAACTTTCACTTAGCTTGGATTTCCTTTTTGTTTACCAGAGAATAATTTACATGTCTGTAAATTCTGTTAGTCAAATCAAAGAACAAAAATTATTATGTTTGATGGTGTTTAAAAGAACATTGTGTGAGGATAGAGTGTTAAAATTTAGAGTCAAAGGAGACTTAGAGGTAATTCCTGCCTGTTTGTCATGTGGAGACCTAGAGAAGACTCGTTGTAATTTTTTTTTTTTTGAGTGTCTAACTCTGTCACTCAGACTAGAGTGTAGTTTCATAATCACGATGATCAAGGCTCACGACAGCCTCAACCTCCTGGGCTCAGGCGATCCTTCCACCTAAGGAACCCAAGTAGCTGGGACTACAGGCATGTGCCACCATGTCTGGCTAATTTTTTCAATTTTTTTTAGAGACGAAGTTTTACTATGTTTCCCAGGCTGGTCTTGAACATACGGGCTCGGGCTATCTACCTCCCCCACCCAATCCTGGGCCTCCCAAGTGCTGGGATTACAGGCGTGAGTGACTATGCTTGGATTATTTGTAATTTTAAAGAAAGAATTAAGGTATTTTTATGTGGTTGTATCTTTTTTTTTTTAATTTTTATTTTAAAATTGTGGGGTATAATTCAGGGTTAGGTATACAAATATTCGTTGTTGCAGGTACCCTTGTTGATGAGGTGTGCCCCCCGCCCCAGTCAGATATCGACTACTGTCAATCCCACCTCCCTACTCCCCCTCACCCCCTCCTCCTGCAGTTTCCCGCTACTGTCAGTCCTTTTCCTATGGTATTACGGTAGCTGTTCAAATTCCACTTATGAATGAGAACGTGTGATACTCAGATCTTTGTTTCTGTGAAAGATCACTCAGTATTATAAACTCTAATTCTATCCCCTTTGCTGTGAAGTTCATGATTTTGTTTTTCTTCATGGCTGTGTAATATTCCATTGTGTAATGTACCATGCTATATTCCATTGTGTAATGTACCACATTTTAAAAATCCAGTCCTCTTTTGATGGGCAGTATGGTTGGTTCCATGTTCTTGCTATTGTGAACTATGCTGTGATAAACATACGTGTGCAGGTATCTTTTTTTTAGAGTGATTTGAGTTCTTCTGGGTATATTCCAGTAGGGAGATTGCAGGGTCATATGGAAGGTCGATTTTTAGAACTTTTAGGAATCGCCACACTGTTTTCCACAGAGACTGTTCTAGTTTATACTCCCACCAACTGTGTAGAAGTCTTCCCTTTAGCCACATCCTCTCCAGCATCTGTTATTTTTTGAGTTATTGATGATGGCCATTCTAACTGGAGTTAGGTGGTATCTCAGTGTAGTTTGAATTTGTATTTCCTTGATGACTAGTGAGTCTGAACATTTTTTCATGTATCTTTGACTGCTTGTAAGTCTTCTTTTGAGAAGTGTCTATTCATATCTTTTGCCCACTTTGTAATGGGGCTGCTTGTTTTTTTCTTTTCAGCACGTTTGAGTTCCTTGTAGATTCTTGATGTTAGACCTTTGTCAGACATGGAGTTTGCAAATATTTTTTTCCAGTCTGTAGGCTGTCTCTTCACTCTCTTGATGGTTTCTTTGGCTTTGCAGAAGCTTATCAGTTTAATGAGGTCCCAGTTGTCTGTCTTACCTGTTATGGCATGGTCACTTCGGGTTTTGATCAGGAATTGGTTGCCAGTTCCAACTTCCATAAGAGTGTCTCCTGCATTTTCTAAGGTTCTTATAGTTTAAGGTTTTACATTTAGGTCTCTGATCCATTTAGAGTTAATCTTTGTGTATGGTGATAGATAGGGGTCCAGTTTCAATATTCTGCATGTGATCAGCCAGTTTTCCCAGCACCATTTACTGAATAGGTTCTCCTCTCCCCAGTAATGAGTGGTAGAGGCTTTATTGAAGGTGAGTTGGTTGAGAAATTGAGGTTTTGCTTCTGGAATCTCAACTCTATTCTATTGGCCTATATATTGGTTCTTGTACCAATACCAAACTGTTTTGATTATGGCTGTATCTTAATAGAATATATTTTTAAATACTATCATCAAAGAGCTGGTATTGTGAGTGGATGCTCTGGATGTAACTGATGGGGTAGACTGTAACTTTCAGGTGTCATTAAATAAGTAGTGGTATTTGTGTTCTTGTGACTTTCTTGGCTTGATTGCTAGGCAACTCTGAGAGGTGCTTGGCTATTTCACCTCATGCCTAATAATAGTATATATCATAAAAATGTAAGAAGACCAATTTAGGACAAGAGATAGTTACTATGTAAGCAGCTGAGGAAGAAACTGTGAATGTACAGGGCCTGAAGTTGTGCAAAATATTGAACCTGTGTATTTCTTTTTCTACCCAGGCACGGAGTATAAGGAGCCTCATCCTCACATCTAAACCTTCAGTTGCTCAGGATGTGAAAAAATATAAATGAAGTTAATATTTGTAATCAAAACCTTCCTGTCCCCAATATATGAACACTACAGAAATAATCATTTATTTATTTATTTTTTGAGTTGGAGTCTCACTCTGTTACCCAGACTGGAGTGCAGTGGCCGCTCCTGGCCACTGCAGCCTTGACCTGCTGGGCTCCGGCGATCCTTCCACCTCAGCCTTCCAAGTAGCCGGAAATACAGGCATGCGCTACCATGCCCGGCTGATTTTTTTGATTTATTGTAGAGATGTGGTCTCGCTGCCCAGGCGGGTCTCAAACCTGTGGGCTCAGGCAATCCACTCACCTCAGCCTCCCAAAGGTGCGGGATTATAGGCTGAGCCACCGAACCCGGCTCATTTATTTATTTTTAAACTTTCTTAACATCGTTTAAAATTGTTTTTATTTTTAATTGGCAAAGTAATTATTATACAATAATCTTTGTATAATAATTTTATGGTACATAATGGGATATTATGATACATATCTACATTGTGGAAATATTAAAGCAGACTAGTTAACGTATCCATTGCTTCACATAAACATTTATAATCTACCCTTTTAACAACTTAAAAATATGTACTACATTATTATCAACTTATTCCTTCTGACTGAACTTTGTACCCCTTGAGTTATATCTTACCTTTCCCTGTCCACCCCCATTTCCTCTGGTAACTACTATTCTCCCTAGTTCTATGAGTCTGACTTTTTTAGATTCCACATATAAGTGTGATCCTGAAGTATATGTCTTTCTGTGCCTGGCTTATTTCACTTAGCATAATTCATTCATGTCTCAAGTGACAGAATTTTCTGTTTTTTAAAGGCTGACTAGTATTCCATTATGTATATATACCACATTTTTTTCTATCTATTCATCCACTGATGGGCAATAATATTGTTTCCATATCTTGGCAATTATAAATAGTGCTGCAATGAACAATAATCACATTTATTTTTGCTAGACATCAAGATAAGCTTTTCTAAGTGTTTTAGTCTTTGGGAAATCTTTCTGTGTCTCACTTTCCCATAAGAAGTATTTGTAAACACTGTGATCTTTTCTGGTTAGTCTCATAGGCTTTTCTTTTATCAATGTATTGTCATAGACAAACAAATTCCTGGGAGGCTAGATGATAAAATTCTCTTTTTATCCACGTGGTGTTTTCTGTGAAATAGACAAACTGCACACATCTATTACATATGAAACTTGTTTTAGGTTCTGTAGTCTATTATTATACAAAGTTAATCCCTAATAAAATGGTAAAAAAGAATGTTTTTATATGGATTGATGCAGGAGTCTGCAAACTATAGCTTGTGCTAAACATGGCCTATTGCTTGTTTTTTGTAAATAAAGTTTTATACCTGTTTGTTTATGTATTATTTATGGCTGCTTTTACTTTACTGTAACAGAGTTGAACAGTTTCTATAGAGACAGTGTGGCTTGCAAAACCTGAAATATTTAATATCTGACCCATTACAGAAAAAAAAATTTCTAAACTCTGGACTAAGGGAGTATTTAGAGATTCAAGTATTGTTCTTAATAAAAACTATGACTTTTGAATGGTTTAGGTTATATCAAAGTTGTTTTCTCTTAAATTGCATGAAAAAATTTCTGCTGTTATAATTGATGATAATTTATAACTACATTGGATGAGAGAATGTGCCTAGAGTCTACTGAGTGATTGGTGTCCAATTTTTAAAAAAGTAAAGATTATTAAAATTCATTGTACATTAATTCCTTAATGCTGAGGAGACAGCTAATGAGGCATATATAAAAAATTACTGTGTGGCATGCTTACGATTTAATTACACAGGGAAGGTTGGTTACATTATTTTAGCTGGCATTACCTATTTTGATAGTCTTTATGATAATTGTGAATTTTAATTAATTTTTATATTAAAATATCAACCTATTTGAGATTTCACTTGCTACAGATCAGTAAGTCTATCAGTCGTCATTTGCAAAGAAACCTCATATTTCTTGTGTTTAATAGCTCTAGTTCAATGTTTTAAAAAAATTAGCATTTAATCATAGTATTTCTCAGTCATAGAAATTTAGCAATAAACCATAGGGGCTGCAGTGCTCCATATCAAGGCAACAGTTTAAATATAATTGTCTAATGTGTGGTTATCTTTTCATCTTTTTTTTAACAGACTTGTGGAAGAAAGCAGACTGATCCCACTCATTTTTGAAGTAATTCTGGTAAGAAAAGAAATGTGGAGTTGAAACTCAAGTGAAATTTTGAAGTTTTAAAAATTTTGACCAAGTTGTAAGGTTGAATTGTTAGCCCTAATTCTGCCCTGAAGTAAATTTTATGTTCTTTATCATGTCACTGAAATTCAGCTTTCTTATCTGTAAAGGGATGTCAGGCTCTGAAGTTATATAGGGACAATGTTTAATGATCTGCCCTCTTTTCACAAATTCTTTATGTTTTAGTTCTATTATATTAAACAATATATGTTTTCTAACATAGATTATTTGAGGTTTGCAGAAATGGTGGGGCGGGGAGAGAGAATGATTATTGCTATACTTTACTGTGAATTTTCTGGTGTTCTGTATGAAGCCCTCTGACTCTGTAGCTTTTGGGTACCAGCTCAGCAGTTTTATGCCTATAGTCAGAAAGTTGGCCTCTTCAGAACTTAGAATAGCTTAGCTTCCATCATTTTTCTAGTAACAGAATACTTTCAACTTAATTGAAAACCATCTGTTAAAGAAAATCTTCCATCTTTGTTTCTTATGTGTAAAGATAAATCCCTAATTATATTAAATGCAGATCTGTGAATTAGGCTGAAAATTGAGTTGATGCTCGTAGCAAGCAAGTGCCCATGACCAAAGAAAGGTTTTCTTGTACTTGAGTGTGTTATCCCCTTTTACTAAGAACTTTACCTTCATAGCTCACTGACAGCAGAAGGGACAAAGGAGACATTTTCCCAGCCAGATCAGCCCGACCTACCTTGGTCATCAGTGGAGGAGCATTAGCTGTGATAGCCCTACAAGTAGAAAATAAAATTTTCTTAATCATCTTAAAATATTATTCTACCAATTGTTTGTGTGCTGTTGTGCTCATATGGTGAAAACTTTATTTTTCCTAGCTGCAGATCACCCTTTCCCTTTCAGAAGAGCTAACTGGGTTTGCTAAGCTATTTGCATTGGACAGGGAGTAGGGGTGGGAGTGGCTAGTATTCCCGAATGTCGAGATGACAGACAACTGCCTTGCTGAGTAGATAATGTGAGGTCAGAACCTGGGTTGAATTGCTTAGAATAGTTAAAGGGCGTTTTAGAGATGGTATCAGGAGAGGGGATAGAGAAAATGGAGATGAAGAAATGTGGAGATCAAGAACTGTCTGATGGGAATCTTAAAGTTTTGCCTAGTGGTATGTGTGTCTCCCCACCTTCAGTAGGATGCATATTACTTGTTACAGAGTTGTTTTGTTTTGGAGGACAGTGGTGCAGCAGATTGCTAAGTTTGGCCACATGGTTGGGCATGGGGCAAGAGTAAAGCTGTCTAAACTCAGCTACAGTTGGCATGCATTTGAAAAGAGGCTGATGTTGTAGGCATTCTAGAGCTAGAATGGGCCTTCCTGGGTCAATGTGATTCATCTTCTTACTGTGTTTGGAGGGCTTCTAACCTGGTAAGGTCAATATAGCTCCTTTTGTGACCAACAGAAAGTTCCCATCCTATCCTTTGGTAATCATCCGAAGATCTAAAATCTCAACATAAAAAAATTCCTTCTTGTGGGTTACCAAAACCCCTCCATACTTGATTAAACATCTAGCAAGTGTTTCATATTTTACAAACAATGATAAATGTTTAACTAGTTGATTAATGCTACACTTTAAACCCTTGTCATTGTGGTGTGGCCATCATAGGAAGTGGGTAGAAGGTGATGTCTACTCTCTAGGTTGTGATTTTAGCTAGTCCTGAGGTCTACAGCCTCACAGGCCTATATGGGATGATGCTGTTACTCTAATCGTAACAGCTCTATGCTCAGGTTTCTTGTAGGATATTATTATTATCATCATCATCATCATTATTTGAGTTGGAGTGTCACTCCGTCCCCCAGGCTGGAGTGCAGTGGCACGCTCACAGCCACCCCAGTGTTGACCTCCTGGACTCAGGCGATCCTTCCATCTCAGCCTTCCAAGTAGCCAGAACTACAGGCACATGCTACCACACCCGGCTAATTTTTTAATTTTATTGTAGAGATGAGGTCCCGCCAAGTTGCCCCGGCCAGTCTTGAACCCCTGGGCTCAGGCAATCATCTCGTCTCAGCCTCCCAAAGTGCTGGGATTACAGACTTGAGCCACCGCGCCAGGCCAGGATATTATTTTAAAAAGAGGTTCTGCTGCTAAAAAGTACAAAAGAAAAGAGTTGGAAACTACTGCTTTGTGGGGCAGTACTTTGATGTTCTTGAAGAACATTATTAAATTCCTTTTCTACTTTTGTCTTTCTTGAATTGAATAATCTCAACTTTTTTCTCTGTATAAATACATTTTAATCAATGAAATAGTTCACAGCAGTATTCTGTGAACCATTACCTTGTCCTTTAAAATTTTTTGTCACTGAGCTAGACATAATACAGTATTTCATTGATTCTATGATGCACATTTTTTCTTCCAGATTTTAACATTTCTGAAACTGAGATATACTTTCCAAATCAATGGTGTTTTACAGTTGCTTTAAGCCAGGTGACCTGGTTGTCATTGCCTTAACCAATTTATTTCACTTTTATTTTCCTTTTTATAAATGCCTAAAAATGATATGTTATAAAAATCTCTGTCTGAATAAGTTTTAAAGAGCTCTTTCAATAAAAAGAAAATACAAATTCTAGGTAATAAGCAACCATGTCGTGGTTTAATTGGCAGCATTTTTTTTTCTTAGTGCTTGGTAAAATAGTGGTGCTTCTTAAAACTGATGGATTTCTAGATTCATAAAAACACAGTATATACTTCAATTTGGTTGGTTTCTGAGTTCAAGGGACTAGGTATTGTGTGGCATATAGATGGCTGATTCTAGCAGTGACCTTATTAGAGCAAGGAATAATGAAAACATTTTGTGGGTCCTATGTGCTTGGCTAGTACTTGTGCCTTCTGGCCTTGCATCAAAACAAAAACAAAAACAACGCACTATTTGACTCATTTCTGTGGTGGTCTATGTGACCACTTAATGACTTTTCCCCTTTATTTTAGCCCATAACTGTTTTCCTGCTTCTGTCTTATGTACTTAAAACCTGCTTACAGGCAATCCTCTTGGGTCTCCTCCCACTCTGGGAGCTTTTCTGTTCTCTCAAATCCTACTTTCTCGCCTTCCTGGAAAAAAAAAAAAAGGAAAAAGAAGAAACCTGCTTACAGGCTTTGTAACTTCCTTCTTCCTTTCTAGAGTTCCTTCTATGATGTGCCCTTACCAACAGTGCATCCTCTCCCAGATGTCTTTCATTAAGACAGTGAGCCTATCTCGTCTGATGGGCAGGAATTGTTTTTCCTGGCAGCTTCTGTTTTTCTTGTGGGCATGGAAACAAGTAAAGGTGAAGGGAGCACAGTTCTGACTTTAATGCCCTATCTGTACAAAATAGCCATTTAGAAATCTTAGGCAGAGCAGGCATTTCTGGAGTTATGGTAGCCCAAGAGCTCCAAGTATGGATTCAAACTGTTGAAGTAAATAACCAATTGAAATTAATTAAAATGAAAGCTATCTCCAGTTGTCATTGCCTACTCATGGGGCACAATGCTACTTCCTGTCTGGATGGCTAATGTGCAGGCCCTCTGAATTCATGTTGCAGGAAGAGAGAGGTATATAAACATACAACTGAGTAGGAGCATAGTAGGAACTTTTATGAAGGAAGATATAGAAAGCTGTGGACCCTGAAGGAGGAAGTGACCAACTCTGCTGAGTGTAGGGAGGGGAGTCTTACAGAAGAAGTGACCTTTGAAGAGGGCCTTGAGGAAAAAGTAGAAGATATTTTGAGGGGAGGGAGAGGCAACTTGGGATTGTTAAGGCTAGGTGGGCATACTCAATGCTGAGTCTAGTTGTCCCTCAGTATCCAAGAGGAATTGGTTCTAGGAACCACCCCCATGCTAAAATCCACAGATATTCAAGTCCCTTGCATATCTTCTCATAAACTTTAAATCATCTCTAGATTACCTGTAATAGCTAATACATTGTAAATACTAGGTAGTTATGTTGTGTTTTTATTTGTATTTTTTTGTACCATTATTATTTTTTTCTTTGCCAAGTATTTTCAATCTATGAATGTGGAATCTTGGGCAGGCAGGGCTTACTGTCCTTAGATGTGCCTGAATGCATAACAGGATCATGGAGAAATGGTAGGAAATGAAGCTAAAGAGTAGTTTAGGATGAAATCCTGCAGGGCTTTATGCTGTGGTCATTTCATATTTGTTTGGCTTCACAAATAATTTATGCTCTTTAAAATCAGTATCCCTTATGAGAAATAAAAATAAAATCCTAAGCCCCCCAGATGACTGGAAGAAACCCCTCTTGGCAACAGGGACCCCAGAGAAACTTTAAAAACTTAGTTCCCAGTGGTGACTGGATAGGAGGTTGGATACAAATACCTCCTACCTCATTAACTACCATTAGTCTTTCTTCCCTAAGTGTTAAACAGGAACCAGCCCTTTTGAAGGATTTGCTCCGTCACTGATATCAACCAACTGCCTGATCCGATGCTGCCCCGCCCTTCTGTGGTTTCAACACAACAACCTACTGGCATTCCTTCCTGATAAGACACCAGAGACCGCAGAATGGTTCTGACCAGTCTGTAGCCTTCTTCTTTACCTTCTTCAACTCTTGATGTACAGAGTCAGATTGTAATACATTTAAATGTTACATCTCCACCACAAAGTGATCATGGGATGCATGTTGCATGCATGTTAGCCCACTATGCATGTGTGTACTACTCCTTCATGAATATTCATGGTTTCTCCTATAACTTGTTGAATATGTGTACTTAGACAGTTCCTTCAGCATACGTTCCTCTTCTCTTTACCCTTTCCTCCAAGTGCCTGTTTTTTGCTTCTAGATGGAATTGTTATACCTTCCAGCCTGTCAGAATAACTGCCTGCAGCCTGCAACCTTTATGAGAAATAAAGCTCTTCTTTCCAAACTTATGAACACCGTCATTTTTCACTGACATCTGTTTGGGGAAAAAAAGTCCTTTATAGCCCCTATACTGCAGGATGTAAGTGCAATGAGGAGGTGGACGCATCAGCCACAAGTTGGAGATTCGGTGAGAATCAGGCTAGGATCACAGGCATATCGTGGAAATGTGAGTGTCCACGATCCTTCAGTTACTAGATTACTGAAACAGGGTGAAGGGTGGTTTCTGGGGGTTCCCACAAGCTTTAATTAATGAGATCTTTGAGGTCAGCCAAAGAAAGGCAACGTAAAGGACAGAGCTGGCCTCAGAAGTCTGATCTGAAGTCCCAGGAGTTCCACCACCACATTCAGGGCAGAGAGCTGGCAGAATGTTTTCAATCCTGAGCTCCAGCTGCAAGTTCCCTACTCTTGGCAGGCCACACTGTGGAGAAAGCGTGTGGCTTATTACTTACAAAACATTGCTGTTGTGGGAGCTGACCGCCGCTTTCCTGACAGGGCCCATCTGAGTGAGACCTCTGTATTATCATTGTCAGCATAGGCAGCTGTTTGTCAGGGATTGGAGGCTCAGGCAGCATGCATTGAATTAAGCTGAATGCATTTGTAGTATACACAGTCTTCAGGGTCTACCACACGAAGGCAGTCTGGATCTGCCTAGGAAATGTGGGTTCCTGAAAAACGTGAGCCATCTGAAGACCTGATGGCTTGGCTTTTGAGTGCAGAATTGCTGGGTGCACAGGATAGAGGACACTCTTTTTTTTTTTTAACTTTGTCACTTTCCAAAGAATATAAGTTGCTTGTAAATGTGTCTTAGGTGTGAATTTGTATGTATCAGCCTTTGGATTTTGCTATAACTCTAATCTTTTCTCATTTTATTTCAGTGGTTTATGTTTTGGCCTACTTCAGTAAGTCATTTTAATGCCAAGTAATATAGGAAAACTCTATTTTATTGGGAAAAAATCTTTATTCATGGCAGATTTTCCAATATGTGCCAAAACATCGCTGTCTTGATATTTTATGTATCTATTCCAAAACAAACAATTAAAGAGCAATTTCAGTGGCAAATGTTAACAATAAAAATGGGATTAGCAATACACTAGTTTGACAATTATATTGTTTTAACAATTCTTGAGGATAGCAGTTGAAGCAAGCTTTGTAAATCTTTCAAGTCAACTGTATTTTTAGAAGAAGAGTCTCTTTATGGACCCCTGAAGCCTAAAGGATTTAATCACTGAGACACCAAAGTTGTATAGACTGACTGCTACATTACATTTAAGGAATGTTTCAATCCTGTGGATTCATCAGGTTTATAAAACTGCTTTCTCCACTCTAGTTGCAATTCAACCAATATGAATTGATTCTTAGAGTTTGTTAAAAAGACAAGTTTCTTATAATTTAAGGAAGCTACATGCTTGTGTCCAATATGCCATTGACAGGATTCAGCTGTGTACATGGGCAAACATTTCTAAAACAGAACACAAGATTTGAATAAAATTTCAAAATGTTTAACTTAGGAAGATACTTTTAAACTTATACAAAAAATACTTGTCAGATGCAGAAGCTAAATCTCATTCTTCAAACTGCATTTAAACCCATTCAAGCCTTTTGTAGATTGAGGAATGGAGCCACATAACAAATTCCTATTGTATACGAAGAAGATTTTATACACTGCCAACATATACTGCTACTAAAGAATATGTAAGGTGTTTTTTGGGAATGGAAATAGATTTATACAGATCTATTCTTGGTAGCTTATGGCATAAATCTCTGTTTGCAAAATGACTTTCTAGGGTTAGGTATAATCTGTTGATATTGTATTGAATGAAGTGCAGTTGCTCATGTAACAACTGAATAATGACTTGAAACTGGTCAGTTTCATGTTTGCTGAGTAAATGTAATATAAACTTACATCAGTAAACAAGCTAAATAAAGCATAACTAATTTCTGCATAATTGGCTCAATAAAGATAGATTGTAGTAAGGTAGAAACCACTTATTATACCCAATGAAAGAAAGTTAAAATAAACCTTAATATATCTTTTGCCAATCACAGGACACATATTGAGAATGTGTTACATATAGCTTCTTCCAAACCAGTGGGATCTAGAGTTTTATCATCATTATTCTTGTTTCTAGTGCTGTTCTAAGTCTTGGCCTTCACTTGGAGGAAATAGTACATTTCATCCTTCCCTCTCTCTAAAGATGACAGTCTAGTTAAGAGGCATAGAAGTGTAAGTGATAAGTTTTGAAATAATGTACTTCCCAAGATCATAAGCCTTTGTTTTCCAGGTTTTACTTCTAGTTAATTGAGGAATTGGGAAATGAAATAGTAGGAAGGTCCAGTGTTCTTCAGTGTGACATACTCACAAAAGGCAGTGATTGCGGCTTCCTGGGTGTTGGCCATGGCAAGTGGCACTTCTTCTCTAACTCTAGACAATCTGGGAATGCTAAAACATTGGCTATTGGCCAGCTTTGGTTTCAGGCTTGTGTTAAAAAATAAAATGCTTACTGTGGTCAGACACTGCCCAATCACACACTGCAAACCATGTAATTTGGAGCCCTTTGATAGATGGAAAGAAGTAAAATGACTGGTGGTAAATGCAAAGAATTACTGGAAGAGCCTAGTGTAAAATCATTGATTACTCATTCTCAGTGTAGAATCCATGAATATTACTTTTTCTCAAAATTCTTTAGTAACATAGGACCCCATAAAGTTTACTCATGAACAAAACTGAGAATACCCACTTTTTAAGAAAGTAGAAATGTCAGTCAAAAGTTACTAGTTTTGATTAAATAAAGCAACAAGCATCTATTAGCATTTTCTTTTGATGCTCTTTGCATTTGTTTTCTTGGATGAGCAAGAAAAAGCAAAATTTATGTGCTTACCCAGAGCTGCAAAGGATTTTTAGACTGAGCCAGGAAATCTGATTTACTAAATCAGTTTACAGATTTATGGAAAAAGTAGAGCTTTTAAAATAGCTCTAGCGAGTGAAATTGCATTTTGGATTTATTAGAGGTACCAAATTGGAGAAAGACTGATGCAGTCAGTAAGGGCAAGATATTACATAGAAATTTTAGGCTTATCTGTTTTGGTGACAAGCAATGCATCCTAAAAGGTTTAAACAACACAGAAATGCCTAATGCAGCATGTGGTGGTCTTTCCTAATTTCAAGACTTTCAGCTGGATGTGTATTCGCCTGATTATTTTCTATACATGTATTATATCTGTTTCATCTTTTTTCAAAAATGAGACTATATTCTCATATTTGAATATTCTATTTTATATCTATCTTACTTTATAATGTCCATGGCATCAGCATCGGGGTGTGTGTGCACATGCATGCATGTATATGCCCATTTATATTCTTTATTCTACTTAATGCAATATTTTATTATGTTATCATGATTTATTTAGACCATCTCCATTGATGGACATTTCAAGTCTCCCCTTCAACTTTCTGCTAATATGTGGAACACTGAACAGAATCTATTTGTTTACCTGAATTTCTATATGATAAGTTCTTGAAAGCTGAATTGTTACACCAAAGCATATGCATCCAAATGGTCATATAAATTTTACTGCATGGTTATAATATCAAGCTTTGCCACATTCTTAGCACAACTGAATACTGTCAGTCTTTTAGATTGTCAATTGTTTGCATTTTGATATTTGCTTTTTAATATTAGGGTAAAATTTACCAGTCATTTTTCGTACAGCTTCTGTGTTTTCCAACATGCTTAGGAAAATACTTCTCAAAAAGGTTATAAAATGTTAATTCTTCTTTTATTTATACATTTGTGGTTTCATAATGAAGTTGTAAATCTTTGTTACAAAATAATTTTATTGTAAGGAATTAGTACAAAACAGCTTATCTCTTTCCCCACTTCTCACCAACATCGAGTTGTTGTGCTTATTGATTTAATCTATCATTATGATGACTTGAGACCTCCCTCACCATATTAAAAAAATGAACTCAAAATGGATTAAAGCCTTAAATGTGAGATCTGAAACTATAAAACTACTAGAAGAAAACAGGGGAGATACTTCAGGACTTTGGTCTAGGGAAAGAGTTTATGGGTAAGCTACAAAAACAAAAAGTAGACAAAATGTACTATATCAAGCTAAAAAGCTCCTGCACAGAAGGGAAATAATAAACAGATTGAAGTCTCAACTTGTAAAATGAGAGAAAATATTTGGAACTATTCGTCTGACAAAGGACAAATACCAGAACATATAATGAACTCAAACAGCTCAACAGCAAAACACCAAATAATCAAATTTAAAAATGAGCAAAGGCTCTGAATAGACCCCAAAGAAGAAATACAAATGGCCAACAAGCGTATGAAAGATGCTCAAAATCACTAGTCATCAGGGAAATGCATATCAAAACCACAGTGAGATATCACCTCAATCCTGTTAGAATGACAGTTATCAAAAAGACAAAATATAGCAAATGCTGATGAGGATGCAGAGAAAAGGAAACACTTATGAACTGTTGGTATGAATACAAATTAGTACAGCTATTATGGAAAACAGTGTGGTGGTTCCTTAAGGAGCTAAAAATAGAATTACCATATGCCCCAGCATACTCGTTACTGAATATTTATCCAAAGGAAAGAACATCCATATATTGCAGATACCTTCACCCCATATTTATTGAAGTCCTGTTTACATTAGCCAAGATAATCTAACTGTTGATCAACAGATGAATGGATAAAAGAAATGTGGCATATATGCAAAATGGAATATTACTCGGCCATAAAAAAGCAATGAAATCCTGTCATTTGCTTTTGGTTTTATTGATTTTTTTTTTTTTTTTTTGAGTTGGAGTCTCACTCTGTCACCCAGGCTGGAGTGCATTGGCACATTCATGGCCACCCCAGTGTTGACCTGCTGGGCTCAGGCGATCCTTCTACCTCAGCCTTCCAAGTAGCTAGAACTACAGGCGTGCACTACCGTGCCTGGCTTATTTTTTGATTTATTGTAGAGATGAGGTCTCGCCAAGTTGCCCAGGCTGATCATCGAACCCCTGAGCTCAGGCAATTCTCTCACCTCTGCCTCTCAACATGCTGGAATTACAGGTTTGCGCCACAATGCCCTGCCTCATTTTTTGCTTTGGTTTTCCATTTCATTAATTTTACTCTTTATTATATTTCTTCTGGAATTAGTTTTTGCCCTTATTCTAGTTTTTTAAAGGTAGAAGCCTAGGCTATTGGTTTGAGATGTCTGTTTTTTAGTGTCATCATTTACTACTAAAATTTCCCTCTAAGCACTGCCTTAGATCTGTCTCCCAAATTTTGATATATGTCTTCATGGTCACTTAGGTTCAGCTTAATTTCTAATTTTCTGTGTGATTTTATCTTTGATTCATAGATTATTTAGAGGTGTTACTTAGTTTTCTAGTATTTAGGGGGACTACCAGATATTTTAAAATTGCTTTCAATTTAATTACATTGTGGTTAGAGAACATAGTTTGCATGATTTCCATCCTGTACAATTTTATGGTCCAGTATATGGTCTATTTTGGTAAATAATTCCATTTACATGTGTAAAAAAATGTATATTCTTCTCTTGTTTGTTGGAGTGTTCTATAAATGTCAATTTTGTCAAATATGTTGTTATTGTTGTTCAAGTCGACTGTTATCTTTATCTGGATTTCTGTCTGCTTGTCTGACTTGAGAAGAGGTGATAGAGACTTACTATAATTGTGACTTTCACTATTTCCCCTTTCAGTGATATCAGTTTTGTTTTCTGTTTCAAAGTTCTGTTATTCCATGTAAACATTAAATTTAGAATTTTATGTCATCTTGATGAACAAATACCTTTATCATTAATGAAATGAGCCGCTTTGCACCAGCTTGTATTCTTTGTCCTGAAATCTATTTTATGGAATATCAGTATCATCACTGCAACTTTCTTTATATAGTATTAGTAAGACATATCTTTTTCTATCCTTTAACTCTTAACCTATCAATGCCTTTATGTTTAAAGTTTTTTCCTTGAAGATAAATATAGTTAGGGGCTTGCCCTTTTTAAAAATTTAACACATTTTCATTTAACATCTGATATTATCATATTTAAATCTACCATCATGTTACTCCTTTCTATTGTACTTTCTGATTTTTTTTTTGTCTTTTTTCCTGCTTTCTTTTGGATTAATTGTGTATTTTTTTCATTTTAGTGGTTGGTGTAGAATTTATAATACATATCTTTAACTTGTTCCAATCTACCTACTGTCATGTAGGTAATTATGTTACTGTAATGGTCACCTCCAAATATACTACTGGACAAAATAGCCGAGAGCTCATTAAACATAAAGAATTATAGATCAAATAAAAAAACTCACATCATATGATTTATTAAATCAATTAAGTACATACAATGAGAAGCAAGGGACAAAGCAAAAGAGTGCATTTTAGGTAAGATTCAAGCAGGGTGAAGTGCACCCTGCCTGAATCCTAGGAAATAATGTACTCATATTTACTCTCTTTGTCTACTGTGCATCAGCTTTCTTCAGAGTTTCAGAGGTTGTTAGACTGGAGTGCAGTGGCACGCTCACTGCTACCACAGCCTCAACCTACTGGGCTCAAGCAATCCTTCTGCTTCAGCCTTCTAAGTGAGCTGGGTCTACAGGCCTGCCCCACCACACCTGGCTAATTTTTTGATTTATTGTGGAGATAAAGTCTCAACAAGTTGCTGAGGCTGATCTTGAACCCCTGGGCTCAGGCAATCCTCTCACCTCCACTTCCCAAAGTGCTGGGATTACAGGCATGAGCCACCACACCTGACCCTTCAGAGTTGAAATTTGGGAAAGAATGTCCACAGATGGAAAGTATCCCAGGCCAGTAACACATATTTGCTGTATAAAGAGACACAGAGACATGTAGCATTGCCCCTGGCAGTTGCTTAACAATGAACTTGCTGCACATGCATGAATTTTATTTGTGTTTCTTAGACAAAGAACACACAGGGCCTGAATAGATATCACCAATGTGAGGCTTAATTAAAACTTAATTTATGCTGCATAATTGGTACCTTCTGTGTATTTAGTGTATTATGAATATTTAGGGTCCAGATGTTTCATGTATGCTTAATGACTCATGAATATTAGGTATCTTTTTTGGTTCTTTTATCCATTTCTAATCATGTTTAACACATATGCTCTATTTACATGTGACAGGCACATCTTATAAGCTTCTTACAATCCATTTTTTCATCTATATCAGAATTTTAAATAAAGTACATAAAGAAATGTACTTTATACCACTTTATGTTTTATGCAGGAAATTCACAGTAGTATACTTCTATTTTAGTGGCTTCCAATTACATACATCATACAGTTCAATTCTTACATAACCCTACATGATCTGACTGTGGCTGCCACCCTTGCCTCTTGTCCTCTTTCTCTTTCCCTTCCTGACTATGCTTTCACCACAGGGACCTCTTAGTTTACTGAATAGGCCTACTTTCTCCCTGTCTTAGGATCTTTGCTTTTACTATCACCTTTTCTCCCATTTCTGTGCATGGTTGAGTGCTTCTCACCCTTCTATGTGTATAGAGATCTTTCTTCTCTACCTCATCTAAAATAGTCCTGTGAGGATAATAGATTGTGTCTGTCTCCTTAGCCTCATCTGGCATCTGATATGCAGTAGCCTTAGGTACCAAGGAGCCACTCACTACATACCTATTGAATAGTTGCAGTGTGGTGCAGTATTATTGTTCATGTTGTGCTGGACTTATGCATATATTTTAGGATTTTAAAATAAATATTTGTAAATGAAATTGGTCTGTAATTGTATTATCTACTAATTTTTTGACTTTATATTTTGAAATACTTATAATTTCTTAAGAGGTTGCAGAGATAGTACAGAAAGATCCCCTGTACTTCATCTGGTTTCCTCCAGTGGTTGTATCTTACTAATGATAGGGCAGTATCAATACCAGAAAATCTACATTGGTACAATGTGTATGCATAGTTTAATGTATGTAAATTTTTTTAGGTTTGTTTTATCTTTGTTCTTATGGATGCCTGAAAGGAATATGTATTCTACTATTACTCTTTGGAATGTTGCATAAATGTTAATTAGATCTTGTTGGTTGATGGTGTTGTTGAATTTTTTATATCCTTGCTAATTTTCCTTCCAGTTCTATCAATTGAGCAGATAGGAGTGTTGAGGTTTTCAACACTGGATCTGTTTCTCCTTTTTTCCTCTCTTCTAGTTTGTGTATCGGTGTTTTGTACTTTGTTGCTTAGTATCATATATATATATGATTATTATGTCTTCTTGGTGAATTACCATTTTGTTATTATATAAGGTCTCTCTATATTCTTATTAATTACTTTCCTTTGATGTCTACTTTTTCTGATATCAATGTAGCCACATGTGCTTTCTTTTCATGAATGCTTATATGGTATGTCTTTTTTCTTTGTTTTAATGCTCAACCTATTTTTATTATATTTTAAATGAGCTTCTTGTAGGTAGCATATAGTTGGACCACTTCTTAATCTACTCCTTGAATATGTCCTTTCAGTGGTATAGTTTTATATTTAATGTAATTATTGATGTGTTAGGTATTAAGCCTGCCATTTTACTTTTTGGGTTATTATTTTCTCCTTTTGTTTTTTCTTTATTTTCTTTTTTCTTGCTTTTCTGCAGATTGCTTGAACATTTTTTAGAATTTCACTTTGATTTGTGGTGTTTTTGAGTGTTTATTTTCTTTGTATAAATTTGTTAGAGGTTACTCTCAGCATCATATTATAAATACATAAGTTACTGTATTTTATTACTTACATTTTACCAGTTTAAATAAAGTGTAGAAACCTTATTGGTCTTCATAGAAAATTTGTTTAAAAAATTTAGCTCCAAAACTATATGGTTATGCTTCATTTTTAGGAGATTCTAGTTCTTTGACCGTTTTTAAGAAATCAAATCACTTTTCATTTTATTGTAGCTTTAGATTTACAGAAAGGTTACAAAAATAGTATAGTAAGTTCCTGTATGTACTTACCTAGTTTTGTCATTGTTAAATTTTTATTTAACAGACTTTCCTTTTTGGATATCCTTAGACTTTCATTTTCGGATATCCTTGGTAGTTTTGAGTAGCACTTGTGTTTTAAAGAATGTTTCTTAATTCATGTGTAACCATTTTTCTTTTTCTCATGATGATATAGGCATTATGGGTTTGGGAAGAAAATGACAGAGATAAGATGTTATTCTTATTACATCATATCAAGGACTCAAGGGTACATGCAGTCAACATGATTTGTCATTGATAATGTTAACCTTGCTTATGTGGCTGAGGTTTTTCGGGTTTCTCTACTATAAAGTTACTCCTCTCCGCCACCCTCCCCCTCCCGGTTCCATACTTTATTTTTTGGAAGTAAATTTCTAAGCATTTCTGACACTCAAAGAATGGGAAATTAAACTCTACCTCTTTGAAGACAGAGTATCTATATAAGTTGTTTGGAATTTTTCTGTACAGATTTGTCTTTCTTCCTCTATTTTTGACAGCTTTGTAATTTTATTTTCTATTATCTCTAAAATAACATTTTTCTTCTTTATCATGGAAATTTTATTTTTTTCTAGACTATTATCCATTTCATTATTTGTTTGATTTGTATCATATGAATATATATTTTAATATGTATTATTAGCCTAATCTTCTTCATTTCTTCATAATTTGATATATTTGTGACTTCTCCCATGTTGTTTATGTAAGATAGCTAGTGTTTTATTTACTAATAACTTAATGAGTTTTTCCCCTTAAAGAACTAGCTCTTGGGGATTTACCAGTTCCACTGATTGTATTATATTATATTAATTCTTTATGAAACATCTTTATTCATTTTTCTTTTCACATTAGTGTTATTTTGTTCTTTTCCTACTCCCTTGATTTGAGTGGTTATCTATTTATCAGTTTTCCTTGTGAAAAATAACAGTCATGTGGTTTTATCTTCTCAACCAGAACTACCTCTGTTTCCTGGGAGTGTGTCAAGAAGAGAAATAAATGGAAAGTGTTATCATGTGGAAGTTTTTTGTATGACTCATGTTATACATTGTCAGTCAGTCAACTGACTTGTCAGCACTTCTGGAGTTAAAGAGAAGAATGCACGGGTCTTGACTTCAGTGAGCTTGTTGTTTGCTTCAGAGACAGGCATAAATCAACAGTTGTAATACAATACAGTGTAAGTTATAACAGAGCCCACAGTGGTGCCACCTCTCTGATACAGGGTGATTAGGGTCCGCTTCCAGTAGGAAGGGACCACTTTGCTGGGCATGGAGTATTGTAGTTTGTATGATATACAGTATTCACAAACGGAAGTGTGTACTTTCTCTATTCCCTTTCCCATAGATTGTATGCGTCTGACCTTCCTTCACTTGGAAAACTTTCTGCTCTCCTGTCATAGTTAACTAACTTCCACTTGTTCCTCTTCTCCTAGTCTTTCCTGACTGGGTTAGATGCCTTTGCCAGGGCACCCTGTACTTCTTCAGAGCACTTGTCACAGCTTGCAGTTTTACTTTTTTTTTTTCTTAAGAGACAGATATCACTTTGTCACCCTAGGCTGGAGTACAGCGTCATGATCATAGCTCACTGTAACCTCTAACTCTTGTGCCCAAATAATCTTCCCGCCTCCGGCTCCTGAGTACCTGGGACTGCAGATGTGTACCATGCCTGTCTAATTTTTAATTTTTTTTTTTTGAGATAGGATCTCACTCTTTTGCCCAGCCTTGTCTTGAACTCCTGGTCTAAAGCAGTTCTTCTGCCTCAGCCTCTAAAAACACAGGGATTGCAGGTGTGAACCACCATACCCAGAGCCAGTGTTACATTTTCTTTGAGTGGTTAGTTGATTAAAGCCTACCACTAGATTGCTGACTTCATACAGCAGGAATGTGTCATGTTTTGTCATCACTGTAACTCTGCACTTAGGTCACTTCCTGGCAGTATTAGGCACTCAATAAATGTAGCTATCAGGGAGGTATGTATGAGGGGAGGTGAGGTGGATGTAAGGCGAATTGGGTCTAGACTATGATAGCTTGTAGTCCATGCCAGGGATGGACTGAACCATTCAATTTACGTTTAGAAAGATCTACCTGAGAGTCATATGTGTGGAGAACACCTTTTAGAACATGTAAATAAAGGAATGCTAGTAGATAATGCTTGTTTTTGTAGGTATTAACTAGTAGTTATTATTCAGTAACTTTCTTATTTTGAAAATGACTTTTCTGGGCAGTCTTTTTATATGTTTACTTAGATTCTCTTCTGTGATGTGGTTAAAATGGTCTTCAAAGTTTGTACCTGTGGTAGGCAGAACAATGCTCCCACCCTCCAAGATGTCAGTGTCATCCTTGAAACCTGTGAATATGTTGGGGGAATTAGTGGTGAAGATGGAATTAAGGTTGTTAGTCAACTGACCTTCAGATAAGGAGATTGTCTCGGATCATCAGTGTAATCACAAGGGTTTTTCAAATGTTAGGAAGCAGAAGGAGGAGGAGTCACAGGGTGACATGATGCAGTGTGGGAAAGACTGAACTAGCTGTTGCTAGCTTTGATGTTGGAAGGGTGCCACAGGCCAAGGAATGCAGAAAAAGGCAGGAAAACAGATGTTTTCTTAGAACCTGCAGAGAGGAATGCAGCCCTCTCTGGGGACATTTTGGGTTTAGTCCAGTTAGTCCTGTCTTGGACCTCTGACCTCTAGAATTGCAGAATAATAAATTTGTGTTGTTTTAAGCCACAGAGTTTGTGGTAATTTGCTATAGCAACCATGGGATATTAACACAATACTACTTACTATTTTTTATAATAAGTCTACCATGTAAATGATCATGAGGAACAACACACAACAGTTTTTGTACAAATAGCAACTGATAATAAATATGAAATCTGCCTGGTCCTTTTTGTTGTATGTATTCTGTGGGCCATAAAAATATCCACATATATTTGATTATGTTTCTTCAATTAAAATTCATAATATGATTCTTGATCTAAATTGGTTAAAACTGAAATGTTTTTTTCTAATCCTGTCCCCACATAATTCACATGTGAATAATTACTGCTATGCCATATAACTGTAACAACTTCTAGGTTTCATTGTAAAAATGATTAATTTTGCTCTGCATGACAAGTTTGTCTTTGACATACAATTCTCATATATTCCAGGAGAGTGCTCACATATGTTTCTCTGTCTGGTCTCCTGACATGCTCTTATCTGTTGAAGCACCGGATTTTTATTTTATTAAAAAATGCAGTGTTTGATAGTTTCTCCATAGCTCTAGTTGAGCTACTTTTATTTTTAATTAAAATTTTATTGCAGCATGATTTACATACAGAAAAGTTTCTACATTTTAAGTATGTACCGGTTGTAGTTTTACATATGTATACACTCATGATCACCCACCCTACAAAAATATTGAGTATTTCCAATCTGTCACCCAGAAAGTTTCCTTAGGTTCTTTCTAATTAGAAACCTCTTTCTCCCCACCTTTCAGGTAACCACAATTCTGACTTTCACTACCATGGATTCATTTTGGCCATTTTTGAAATTTATATAAACAGAATCATACAGTAAATACAATGTTGTATCCTGCTTCTTTTCTGTTACAAAGTATTTTATTCACTCATGTTATTCCATGTATTAAAAAATTCATTACTTTTTACTGCTGAGTAGCACTTCAGTATGTGAATATGCCACAATTAATCTGTCCTTTTCAAAATCTGAATCTTAAGGGACAATTTCATGTCAATAAGCTGAAGAACTGAAGTTGAAATTTGGGCCGGTAAGGTCAATGACACATAAAGGTACAGATTAAAAAAGAAAAATCATGCCTGGTTCTTATTCTTGAAACAGATTAATATAAAATGTACAGTCTACTTTCTTTAAACACATTCATTTTAGAAAAATCTGATTAGGCTAGTTGAGCTACTTTTAAACACAATTTGGAGGGTTTAGTTTGCAAAGTAAGCAATATTATAAAGCTGTTTTGATGGCAGGGCAAGACAGGGCAGGTCTTTCCAACTCTCTTCCTCTGGTGGCTGCTCGAGAGAGAGTCAGGAACTGGTCAGGTGTGATCAAAACACCTCTGCCCTGATTTATTTACATGTTCTAAAGTTTTGCATGTTGGGATTCTTGTAATGTTCATTGAGTCCACTCATTCTTAAGAGGTCTTAGAATTCTTAAATTTTATTAGCTTGAGCCCTTTGGAGAGTCAAGAACTGCCAGAAATGAAAGATGTACTTAGAAATGAGTTTTTTCAGAAAGTTACTCTTTTTTAATTGAGAAAGCACATGTCAAGAGGATTCAGTGAACCTGCTGTCTTTAGGAGTTTTGGTTTGTTTTTCACGTTTCCCTGCGTTACAATACAAATTGTAGATTTCACTGTTGAACTCCTCTATTTTGTAGGGCTGCCTCCCTCTTAAAAAATCTCTAGGTATGTGCTTTGAGAGGCATATCCCTTTTTTTGTCTTCTTTAAAAATTGTTGCTGGGTGTGGTGGCTCTGGGAGATTGAGGCGAGAGGATTGCCTGAGCTCAGGGACTCAAGACTGGCCCGGACAACTTGGTGATACCTCGTCTCTACAATAAATTAAAAACAACAACAACAACAACAAAAAGACCGGGCATGGTAGTACACACCTATAGTTCCAGCTACTTGGAAGGCTGAAGCAGAAGGATCGCCTGAGCCCAGCAGATCAAGGCTGCGGTGGCCATGAGTGTGCCACTGCCCTCCAGCCTGGGCAACAGAGTGAGACTCTGACTCTAAAAAAAAAAAAAAAAAATTGTTCAGTGATAAACTAATCATTTTGGAGCAGTAATGAAAGAGAAGAGATTAAATGTGGGCAGTGCCAACTAATCAGGTTGTGCTCAGAAACCTCTCCTTCCTGATGGGTTTTCAAAAGTGGCTAATCAGTACTCACTCTCCATGGCCTAGGCAGTGAACTCAGGACAGCACAAGATCCTGGATTTGGAGACTTGATTCTGCAGGATACTGGACTATCTGCCTAAAAATTTCAAGGAGGGATATGCTGTGAGGGGAAGGGTAGGCTATGGGAGGAGGAGCAGAGACTGGAGAATTAAGTCATGGAGCTAAATTTTACTTAAGTAAAATTTATTTAACTGTACAGTTTGTCATGTCTTGACCAGTACAAGGCCCTGCAGCTTCCAAGCCTAAAGTAAAAAGGCCACCAATGTATGAGGGGGGGACCCTCAAAACCCCCAAATTTATTTATTAAAAATTGTGTATTGATTCTTAAATATTTAAACTTCAGTCACTTTCAAAGTACTCTCTGCTTGATGCAGTACACCTACTGAGATGCTTTTTCCGTTGCTCAAAAGTTTTTGAACTTGCCTATTCTGATGCCTTTTAGTGCTTCTGTTATTTTTTTGTTTTACCTCTTCCACATCAGCAAAACGTTTCCTTTTGAGGACTGTTTTCATCTGGGGGAACAAAAAGTCACAAGATCAGGTGAATAGGGTAGTGCATGGGGGTAATGCTGTTTTTGGTCAAAAACTGCTGAAACACATAGTGCGGTATGGGCAGGTGTTTTACCATGGGGGAAGAACCTGTCACCTGTTTGCTATAACTTGGGATGTTTCCTCTGCAAATTGTGGTGCAACCTTCTAAAAACTTTCAGATAAAAACTTTGGTTGATTGTTTGATCTGGAGGAACAAATTCTGAGTATCCTGTAAGGATCCTGCTCTCCAAAAGATAATTCTGAGTTTTTTGGGGTTCCCCTCTTGTATCTTCCTTGGTCCACACAGAGAAAAGAAGTTTCTTGAACTCAGTTCAGTTTCTTGGAGAATCCTTCAGTAAGGTCCAGCTTCAAGAAAACAAGTAAGAGTTAATTTTGGAATAGTTTATAATTGGTACCTAAGAACTGCCTTGAGATTTTTTTCATTGTGCCCTACTATAGAGTGGAGGGACTACTCTTCTCAGTCTTCTCCATGCTGTGTGAAAACAGGGGCCCTCACAGGACTTTTCCCATGACCCCTGGGTGAGGAATCTGCAGGAAGGTTGTCCTGTTCTCCACCCTGAATACCAAGTCAAGGGAGCTGCAATGGAGAGGCTGGAGGTGGGATAGGAACTATCTAGAGGGTAGATGATCAGGGATGCTGCTAAATCGTGTACAGTGCATAGAATGACCTCCAAAACAAAGACTTATGTAGCCTACAATTCAGTAGCAAAACTGAACCTGGCTCATATTCTTCCTTTCTGTGACTACTGTCATCATTTTTGATGACTTTAGTTTTCATGTTCTTCCTACACCTTGACCACTTAGTAGCTCAGCTGTTTTACTTCTACTGTTCTGTTCCATCCTGTTCACATACCCTATATACACATTGTGTGGACACATCTCTGACCTTGTGATCTGCCACTTGAACTGCCTTTATGATCTTGACTCCCCTTCTCAGCTTGATCCCATGATTCGTCCATGTCATGTACTTGAAAGGCCTGGATTCCCCTGCCCCTTCCCTGTACCTTACTCATCTCTTAGAACCACATCTTTCACTAAGCCCAACTCTACTCCTATTCTTCAGCAGCACCCAATACATTAAAATCTCCTGGAGGAAAACACACAACTATACCAACTGGTTTCTCTTTAAACTACTTGACTGTATCTCAGCTGGGCTCCATGCTGCTTCCTGTGTATGATTCCCATTCCCTAAAGTGACTGCCCTGATGTGCAACTGCCTTAAGCTTTATTGAGTCTTGAAGTGTTCCCTTCTAACACCAAATTTATCAGTCTGCTGGAAAATACATTCATACTTTGTCTTTCTTGTTTTCCTTCCATGGAATGACTAGAATATCCCTGCTACTATCAAAGGCAAACCAAGTCATTTCCATGTGCTCTGGGCCCATTCCCTCTTGTCTTTGTAAGATTTTTCTTTCCATTGTTATCTTCTCTGACTCTGTTTTTAGATCTTATTAGGAAATACTAGTCGTGTTCTTAAATCCCACATTCCTCTGCGGTTATTGCTTCATTTCTCTGATTGTCCTCATAGATACATTTCTTGAAATAATTGTCTTTAGTGTTGTCTTTTCTTCATCTTCCTGTGTTTTCTCTGCCATTTCATAGGTATTTTGGTTTCCCTTCTTTACTGAGATTGCGCTTATTAATGTCACCAGTGACTCTCACATGGGCAGATCCTAGAGTCACTTCTCTGGTATTCCTTCCTTGACTGGAAAACTGTTCTTAAAGTTGACCACTCTCACTTCTTGAGACATTCTTCCATCTTGGCTTCTCTGGCATCCCTCTCTAGTTTCCTTCCCACCTCCCTAGTACTGCTTGCTTCTCAGTCCCTTTAGCTGGCTCCTCAAGCTGTATTTGACCACGAAGATTTGGAGGGCCCCAAAGCTCTGTCTTGGGATACTCTTTCTTCTTTACCCGCATGCTTTCCCATAAGCAATTTCATTCATGTCCATAGCTTCAAATATTCTTTATTTTTATTTTTTTTTAGTTGAAATCTCACTCTTGTCACCCAGCCTAGAGTGCAGTGGCATGGTCACAGCTCACTACATTCTCAACCTTCTGGGCTCAGCCTCCTTCCACCTCAGCCTCCCAAGTAGCTGAAAATACAGGTATGCACCACCATACCCAGCTAATTAAAAGAAAACTTTTTTTTTTTTTTAGAGGTGGGGTCTTGTTATGTTGGCCCAGGCTGGGCTCAAGTGATTCTCTTGCTTAGACCTCCCAAAGTGCTGGGATTACAGGCATGAGCCAACACACCAGGCCCAGATATTCTTATGTTAGTAATTCTCCATTAACTTCTAGGATTAATAAACTGTATTTTAACCTGCTGAGTGCCTCAGGAGGCTGATCTAGTGAGCTACTCACTTGGTCTCTGTAGCTTTCTGGCTTCTATTGGGTTTTGCAGAAGTTTACACTTTGTAATTTAGACTCTTGTCAAGGGTCCCCTCTTCCAGGCTCTGATAATACCATATTCCTTCCCCTTGCCACTTCAGGCATAAGGGTGGTGGCTGGTCTCTGGGTGCTTTACCATCCTTTACAGGCTCTCTTGAGCTGGTCTGTGCAACTGAAAAGAGTTCCTTGATTAAATTGTCTTCAGTTAAAACCTTTTGAGCGTGTCATCCAGTCTCATCAGTGTGCCATCTCTAATCTGAAAAAAACTATCTCAAGTGTCTTAGAGATAACTCAGATGTCTATAATATTGAGTGATCTATCATAGAAACAAAGAACTGAGTACCACATGTTCTTACTCATAAGAAGACCTTGAACAATTATCATAATACTATAAGAAGGGGGTTGGCAGTAATGGGAAACTGCTAGGGGAGGGAGAGGCAGGATTGGCAGTAGTGGCAAACTGCCAGGTGAGGGGGGCACACCTCATCAACAAGGGTATCCGAATAATGAATATTTGTATACCTCACCCGGAATTGTGCCCCACATCTTCAAAATTAAAAATTAAAGAAAAGAACTAGCTAGGATTTCATAATAACCAAGTAGATCCTTTGATTCTGTGCCCATTGCCCTTCTTCACACGTGCCACAACTGCTGCTTTTACCGTGTTTTCCCATTTCAGTGAAAGATCTCTCTCCCTGCCCATATCATATACTCTGGGATCCTTCTTTCTTCTTCTTCTACTCAGTTCAGATAGTCTCCTTTTCTCTATCTCCACTGCTAGCACTGGAGTCTAAGCCACCATCAGGTCTCACCTGAACTGCTTTAGTGTTGCCTAACTCATCTCTCTGCTTCTGCTTTATTTCCTCTGCTGTCTCTGTTCCATTTCGTAGCCAGATTTGACTTCCTTTAAAATGAAAATTAAACTTTCTCTCCAGTTTAAAACTTGTTATGGCTTAACATCCAATTGAAAATAAATCCAAGGTCAGGCATGGTGGCTTATGCCTGTCATTCTAGCACTTTGGGAGGCTGAGATGGCAGGATTGCTTGAGCCCAGGAGTTTGAGACCAGCCTGGTCAACAAAGGAAAACCTTGTCTCTACAAAAAAATGAAAAACATTAGCTGAGTGTGGTGGCATGTGCCTGTAGTCCCAGCAACTCAGGAGACTGAAGCAGAAGGATCACCTGAACCCAGGGTGTCGAGGCTATGGTGAGCCATGATCATGCCACTGCATTCCAGTCTGGGTGACAGAGTGAGAACCTGGCTTTAAAAAAAAAAAAGAAATAAAATAAACCCAAACCTCTATAACTGGACTTATATGGCCTCACACCATCTGTCCCCTGTATTGCTCTTCCACCCTGTCTCATACTATCTGACCCTTCACCCATATCTTTAGCCATAGTGGCCTGTTTCCCCAGCTTCTCAAGCTGATTCCACCTTGGATCTTCACACACAGTTCCATTTGTCTGAAATGTTCTTCTTACACCTTGACATGGGAAAGTCTAAATCTTTCCTTCCCTGCGAAGCCTCTACTTAGAAAATCTATTCATTCACTGTCTCTCAGATCACTCAGTTTTAATTTCTAATGGCTCTTAACACCTTTTGACATTTTTCTTATTTGTCATCTTTGTGTCTCATTAAGAGTTAAGCTTCATGTGAGTGAGGACATTCTCTGTCATGTTTAGTACTGTGATTCCAGCTCCTAGAACAGAGAGTGCTAATCAACATCAGAAGTGTTGATTAAACAATTATTGAATGAATGAATGAAAAAGTTCTGCAGCATTTGCTTTTCAAGTATTTATTTTTCTAATGAAAAATTTTATCATAGAAAATATGAAAGCAGAGAATGTATAATCTAAAAAAAGAAAATGAAAGTCATCTTTTTACAACTACCCATATTCATATTTGGGTATGTTGCCTTTCAGTCATACATATGCTTGTGTCTGTAAGTGAGAAAAAGTGCATGCTGTGATTTCCTGGTTATTTGTCTGAATTTAAAATTATATGTTCTATACCAGGAAATGGTAACACCTAAGAAATAACATTTAAAACTTACTACTTTAAAAAATAACATCACTTACTATTTTGCTTTTTATAAAGGTGCTACATTTAGATCTTCATTGTGTAAAAATTATAGTATAGTAAAACCCTGAAGCAGAAAATAGAAATTAACTATGCCCTGTGCCCAGAGATAATCATAGTTAATATTTTAGTATATATATATTTCTGGGTTTGTTTCTTTGTGTATCTCTCTATATAGTTACTGTTATAGATAGAGCTACCAAGTATAGGTAGTCATCTCTTTACATAGTTCCAGTGTGTATGAATTTCAATTACTATGGTTTAGTTAAGTAACTCCAGTTGCCTAGCAACATGGTTCAGATTTCAGTTAACATAGTTTGTGTGTATATATATATAGTACATATGTGCTATATAAGTGTGTATATATAGTATAGTATATGTACATATAGTCTACATATGGTACATGTGTATAGTATTACTCTGTAATGCATATATAGTATATATACACATATAATACATATAGTTATGCTAGATACATATGGTACTATACATATTATATGAGCAATTGCATAAAGCACAAACTTTTCTGCTAGATCTTTGATCAGCAAATCACTGAATAAGTAACATATTCACAACATGATTGGTAGCCTATCACATCACTTCTCTCAAAGTCTGTTAGTGATTTGTCACTGTGTGTCAGTTATTGTTCAGACAGCAAAATGCATAGTTGTGTTTTCTCCTTGTCTCCCTATGATAAGCCCACATGACCTTTTACAAAAATAGATAGTTGAAAGGAGGATTGGCCAGCAGAGAAAAAAGTTCAGCAAAGAAAAAAAATGTGATAATGCTGGAAATGAAATTTGAGTCAAACGTAAGTGAAAAGTTAGTGAAGAAATAGCTGATTCTGGTAATCTTGACCTGCTGCTGTTCTAGAAGTTCTAGATACTCAGCCAGAGGAGCTTATTAAAGGTGAACTGATCGACATTAACGAGAAAGGTGATTGTGACAGAAAGCATGAAAATGTCCCAGAGGAGGTGATGTCAGTAAAGAAAACTTGACTTTAGAGGAGCTTACACAGATACTTCACAACATTGAAAGCACACAGGTAAAGTGTTAGAAAGAAGTATGACAGTTCCCTAAGGTATAGACAAGATACTAACTCTGTATTCTATGTTATATGATGAAAAGAAAATGGCTAGCATAATTTTTTAAAAATAAATTTTATTTTAAAGATATGAGTTACAATTTAAGATTAGGTATACAAGTGGACATCATACAGGTAAAGTTTGACCTTCCCTGGTTTGAGATCAGGTACTCTTATTGCTGTTGTGTTCCCCCAACCCCCATCCCCACCCTGGAAGTATCCCACTACTGCTAATCCTTTTTTATAGTATTATGGTAAATGTTCAGGGTCTGCTCTTGTGTGAGAACATGTGGTACTCTGTTTTTTGTTTCTGTGATAGATCACTGAGTATTATAGACTCTAAATCCATCCAAGTTGCTGCAAAGTCCATATATTGTCCTTCTGTATGGCTGTGTAATATTCCATCATGTATATGTACCACATTTTTTTATCCAGTCCAGTTTTGATAGGCAGCATGGTTGGTTCTATGGTTTTGGCTAGCACCATTTAAACTACTTTTGTAAATGTTCTACAAAGAAGCAAAACACTTTAATTCTCAATGTTTTTAATGTTTAAATTACAGTGTACTAAGGAAATAGTAGGTTTGCTATCTTTATTTCTCTATACATTTATAACTGATAAAAGCTTTTAATGTTTTGAAAACAAATGTTAAAGATTATGGAACAATTATAATTTTTCCTGTTAATGAGATTACTTATAAAATTTCAACTTGTATGGCCATTTAAATAGTCTCACACCAACTGTGCAACTTGGGGACTGCCTTATAGAACTCTTATCTTCATTCTTAGGGCCAAAAATTTGCCCGTATACATTTACTTTTATATACAAATATGTTATGAATCTGATAATACATTATTATTTTTGCTTTATCCAGTAATTTTAAATAAATTTAAATTTGATACAAATAAGTAAAAAAACTTACTCACAGATTAACTGTTTTAGATCTTCATCCCTTTATAAAGACTCAGCTTTCATCCTTTTTTTTTCCTGAAAAACTTTCTTTTACTTTTTTTTTTAGTGTAGGGATACTAATGAAGAATTCTTTCAGGTTTTTTTTTGTTTTTTGGTTTTTTTTGCTGAAAAAGGTTTTATTTCTCCTTCATCTTTGAGAGATACTTTTACTGAGTACAATTTTTAGTTTGTTAATTTTTCTTTTAATACTTCAAAGATGCGTTTCAGAGTCCTCTGGCTTGCAATTACTAATGACAAGTCTGCTGTCATTTTAATAGTTGTTCTTTTGTATGTAATGTATTTTTTCCCTCCACTGACTGCTTTTAAGATTTTCCTCTCGTTTCTGATTGTCAGCAATCTGATCATGATTTGTCTTGGTATGTGTGTAGGGGTGTGTGCATATGTATATATATGTATGTGAATGTTATCCATCTGTGGTTTATTAAGTTGCTTGAATCTGTGGGCTTATAATTTTCCTCAAATAAGAAATTTGTGAAGCATTATTTTTTTTTAGTTTGTTGTCCCCTGTCTTCTTACCCTATTTTAGACTCCAACATGTGTGTTCAACTCCTTGATATTGTCCCATAAAACACCGAGGTTGTGTTTATTTTGTTTTTTATTTATTGTTTCCTTTCTGTACTTAATTTTGGGCATATTCTATTATTATGTCTTTGGGTTCACTGGCCTTTTTGTCTTTGTGTCTAATCTGCTTGTAATCCCATGTAGTGAAATTTTTATTTCAGATGTGCTTCTTTTTTATTTCAAGAAGTTGCATGATTGTCTAAAAAAACTTCCATTTCTTTCCTCATAGCGTTCATTTTCCTTTACATTCTTGAGCATATTGTGCATATTTAAAATAGCACTTTTAACTTTGTTGTCTGTAGTTTCACTATTTCTGTCATTTATGGATATTTTTGACTCTTATTTTTATGAGTCACGCCTTTGTGTTTCTTCTTTTATCTAACAATATTTCATTTAACTTCTGACATTGTAAATTTTGCAGAGTATTACATTGTTGATTATTATAAAGAGTATTCTGGTAAGCCATAAAGTTATTTGTAGATTATTCTGACTTTTTAGAGGCTTGTTTTTAAGCTCTCCTAAGGCAGGTTAAGAATTGCCTCTTTTCTGGGAATAAGGATTGTGCCATTTCTCAGATGTTGCTGTCAGAATTATTTTTACTAAAGGCACTGTATATCAGTGTGACCTCTCTGGTTTGGCCGGAGAGAACTCCAATGATTCCCTCCTTGTGTGGGTCCTGGGTATTGTTTCTCTTATTATTCCTTATTAACTTTTATTTCTTAGGAATTTTTCTTGCCTATCTTTGTGATGTTATTTTTCTATGCATATACAGATTAATTCTGGAGATTCACAGGGATCTTTATACAGATTTTCCAAGTTCTTTCTTTGTGTAACTCTTTTCTCTCTGGAACTCTACTTTATAAATTCGGTCTGTCTTAGCATTCCCCAAGTGCCAGTCCCTTTCTCCTGAACTCATCTGTGTTGCTGGACTCCATAAGGGTTCCTGCTTACTGTGCTGCTGTCTGAAAACCACCTCACAGTTGAAGGCCTGGTCAGTGGTAGGTTCACATTATTTATTTTTTTCTCTTTCAAGGATCACAGTTTCAGACTTTAAAAAAAAATGTATTTGTCCTATTTTCTAGCTGTTGATAGAAGGAGAGATCCTCTTAATCCCTTGTGACTGGATGGTGAAGTTCAAGAGTGTCGACTTTGTGACTTGTCTCACTCTCCTTCCAGAATATAAATCATACAAGGACAGGGACCATGTGACTGAGTGTTACCAACACTTGCCAGTACTGGACACATATTGCTCAGTGAGAACTTGCCAAATGGAAATAGTGATGGAGATTTTATTTTAGGACCATCTAGAAAAATATTGAACTCATTATTAGTCAACTGATGTTATGCTTTCTTCATCACTATGACTTTAAAAATATGTGGCTATCATACCTAAATTTATTTAAGTTATCTTATGCTCTATTTATGAACTGTAACCTTAAATTTTTATATTTTTAAGCTTCATATATTAAAATAAGTTGTTACAATTACTTGTATTATTTTACTGGTATAAATCACATTATAAAAATGATATGGCTTTATGCATGAGAGGAATGATAAGGACTGATACTTGTTATTAAAATGGGTCCACATACTTGCCCTGCTCTTTGGTAAATGTAGAGGATGAGTATGTGGTGTAGAGCCAGGCTTGAGTAGCTAGCAGACCAGGGGGCTGGGTCCTCTCTTAGGTCACTCTTAGGTCACCTACTCTTCACTTCTCAGAGCCTCAATTTGCTCATAGACAAAAATTCAGAGCTTTAAGACCTTGATTTTTGTCATCATTTTCCTGTAGAAATTGGAAAAAGAAAATTCAAAGCCAAATAGCTTTATCTTTAAATTGATTATAATTTTGAAAAATTAAGTTATGGAGGCAAGTTTGTGTGCTAGTATATATCTTTAGGTTCCAAAGTTAGATTTTAATTATATTTTACAAAATAAGATTCAAAATAGGATTCACTATGCACAAAATAAGATTCACTATCAATCAGATGATCTATGTATGTATCTTTCTCCTGCCTTCTCCTTTAGTTTAGACTCTGACTCTTGTGGCTTTTTTCCCCCTTACCACTTGCTTGTTTTGTTTTCAATTCTGTCATGGCACCTTTTACTGACATCCTGAAGCCTAACTGACCAGATGTCTTTAAAACGTGGCCAAAGCCTGATTTTAGCAGTAATCTTTTGAATAAAAGAACATTTAGTTCCTTTGTATAGTTTGGAAATTCTAATTAGTGCTCCTGAATTAAATGCTATTTAATCTAATCATTATTTTTATCTTTTGCTCGTCTTTTATTTGCATCTTTCATAAAAAAGCCAGAAGATCAATTTTAAATTGTCTTCTATTTAAATATTGGAGGAAAACATAGTAAAATGTTAAAAAATTCTAAGTGCTGCATAACCAATATAAAAAAAGTATTTAATTTTAAAGATTATATCTGTTACATGAACAATACTTATTAAAGAGTTGTGGTTTTTTTTTTTTCAGTTTTCAATTTATTCGGTAATAATACTGGGCACTGCAGTTGTGCCAGATCATAGGACTACCAAGATAAATAATATTTAGCTTTTGCCTTCAGGTGACTTTTCAAGTCATGATAATATAGATAAATGCTCTTGGTAATTGAGGGGACTAAGGCGCTGAGTGACTATCTCACAGCTTTTGATTAATTATCTCTAAGGTAATGTTCTTTCTCAGTATTTTGAAACTCTGTACCTACATGGAGTAAAATTCGACTTCAGTGTGTTTCTCAGTATGGTAGGCAGAATTCTCATATGTCCTCCATGATCTTCATCTCCATTACATGGCAAAAAGGAGTTTTGCAGCCATAATGAAATCACTAATCATTTGACCTTAAGATAGAAAGATATTGCAGATGGGCCTAACCTAACGACTTGAGCTTTTAAAAGAAGAGTAGTTTCTTCAGTTCATTGCAGATGAGGAAATCAGACTCAAAATATGAGAAGGAGTCAGTGCCAGAAAATTGTTTGGAATGGAAGGGTCCATGAAGCAAAGACCTGAGATTGGTTCTCAACCAGCAACCAGTAAGAAAACAAGTACTTCCGTCTTTCAGCTACAAGGAACTGACTCCTGTTAATAGTCTGCATGAGCTTAGAAGCAGATTCTTCCCCAGAGCCTCCAGAGAAGAGTGCAGCCTTTCAGACACCTTGATTTTAGTATTGTAAGACCCTCAGTAGAGGTTCCAGTTGAGCCTACCTGGAATTTTGACCTCCAGAAGCTAATATAATAAGTGGGGGTTGTTATTGTGTTTTTTGCCCCTAAAATTTAGTAACAATGTTAATATTATCAAATATCCAATGTTTAGCTTTCCAGTTGTCTTACAAATGATTTTGTTACAGTTTATTTGAATAAGTTGCTAACGTTGATATTAGTTTTATCTCTTAAGTTCTTTGAATCTGTATGTTTCTTTCCCTCTTTTTCTTTCGGATTTATTTATTGAGGAAACAAAAATGGTTTTTCCTGTGGTACTTCCCACCAACGACATTCTCACGGGTCATATCCTGTGACTACTTTTCTTTCTGGACATTTTACTTTTGTGGGTAAGAAAAAAAATGACATTAAATGTACCCATCTTAATCATTTTAAAGTGTAAAGCTTATTAATGTTAAATATATTTACATTGTGATACAATGGATCACTGGAACTTTTTCCGTCTTGTAGAAACAGAAACTAATACCCATTAAACATTATTTTCCCCTTCCTCTACCCTAATCTCTCTGCAACCTCCTGTCTACTTTCTGTTTCTGTGATTGGGACTATTCAGATACTTCATATGAGTGGAATCATATAGTGTTTTTCCATTTGTGACTAGCTTATTTCACGTAGCATAATGTCCTTGAGGTTCATCCGTGTATTCACAAATGACAAAACATCCTTCTTTCTTTTTTTTTTTTTTTTTTTTTTTGATGTGGAATCTCGCTCTGTCACC
>NW_007232933.1:26744-108580 GCF_000164805.1 Carlito syrichta | reverse complement strand
CTCTTTTTTCTTTTTTTTTTTTTTTTGAGTTGGAGTCTCACTCTGTCGCCCAGACTGGAGTGCAGTGGCCGCTCCCGGCCACCGCAGCCTCGACCCGCCGGGCGCCGGCGATCCTTCCGCCTCAGCCTTCCGAGTAGCCGGAATTACAGGCGCGCGCTACCGCCTGGCTAATTTTTTGATTTATTGTAGAGATGAGGTCTTGCCAAGTTGCCCAGGAGAGTCTCGAACCCGCGGGCTTAGGCAATCCACTCACCTCAGCCTCCTAAGTAGCCGGAATTACAGGCATGCGCTACCACGCCCGGCTGATTTTTTGATTTATAGTAGAGATGAGGTCTTGCCTGCCCAGGCGGGTCTCGAACCCGCGGGCTCAGGCAATGCACTCACCTCAGCCTCCCAAAGGCGCGGGATTACAGGCTGAGCCACTGAGCCCGGCTTATCCTTCTTTCTTTAAGGGTGAAAAGTATTCCAATGTGTATACCATGTTTTCCTTATTTATTTACTTGGTGTATACTTAAATTAATTTCATGTCTTTGATATCATGAATAATGCTGCAGTGAACATGAGTATGCAATTATCTTTTCGAGATCCTGTTTTGAGTTCTTTTGGATTTATATCCAAAAGTGTGATTGCTAGATCACATGGTAGTTTTAATTGTCTTGGGAAACCTCCATACTGTTTTGCATAATAGTCGCACCATTTTACATTCTTACCAACAGGGTACAAGGGTTCCAGTTTCTGTACATCAACATTTGTTTTTTTTTTTTATAATGGCCATCCTAATGGTTGTGAGGCGATAGCTCATTGAAGTTTTGATTTGCATTTATCTTATAATTAGTGATGTTGAGCATCTTTTCATATGCTTGTTGGCAATGTGTATATCTTCTTTGAAGAACTGTTTTTTTTTTTTTTAAGAATCGTGGGGTACATGTGAAGATTTATTACATAAGTATAATGTGTAAAGGTGAGTTCTGGGCTTCTCCTAGTAGCAGGCCTGGCACCCAAAAGGTGGTATTGTTTCCTTTATCCTCCTTCCCTTTCTTCGTTCGTTAGCAGTCCCAATATCTGTTGTCTCTGTCTTTGTGCCTACACGTGCTCAGTGTTTAGTGCTTGCTTCTGAGTGAGAACATGTGGTATTCAGTTTTTTGTTTCTGTGATCATTCACTTAGAATGATGGTCTCCAGCTGTATCCTTATTGCTGCACAGGACATAATTTGACCTTCTTTATGGCTATGTGGTATTTCATAGTGTGTATGTATTTTGTCCATTATTTAACTGAGTGTTTTGTTGTTATTGTTGAGATAATAGGAGTTTCTTATATATTCTGAGTAATAACCCCTTATTGTATGTATGATTTGTAAATATTTTCTTCCAAGGTTATCTTTTCACTCTGTTGATTGTTTCCTTTGATGCACAGAACTTTTAAAAATTTGATGTTGGCCCAATTTTCTGTTTTTTATTTTGTTGCTTGTGTTTTTGGTGTCATATTCAGGAAATTATGGACAAATTTAAATGTGTTAAAGTGTTTCCCTATATTTTCTTCTAGGAGTCTTAAAGTCTTAGGTCTTAAATTTATATCTTTAATTGTTTTGAGTTTGTTTTTGTATATGGTGTAAGGTAAGGATTCAACTTCATTTGTTTGCATGTGGTTGTGCCATTTGTTGAAAAGACTATTTTTTTCCTGCTATGTAGGCTTGGAAACTTGCCATTTGTTGAAAAGACTATTCCTTTTCTGCTATGTAGGCTTGGAAACTTATCAAAGATCATTTTTCTATATGTGTACAGGTTTATTTCTGGGCTATTTTGTTCCATTGATTAATATTTCTATATTTATGCCAGTACCATATTGTCTTGATTACTGTTGTTTTGTAGTATGTTTTGAAATCATAGTGTGATACCTCCAGGTTTGTACTTTTTTTCAAGATTATTTTGGCTACTAGGGGGTCTTTTGAGATTCCATGTGAATTTTAGGATTTTTTTTTTCTACTTCTGCAAAAAAAAAAAAAAAAAAGCCATTAGGATTTTTGATAGGGATTGTATTTGGCTCTGTAGCTGGCTTTGGATAGTGTGGGCATTTTAACAATATTAAATCTCCTAATCTTTGAATACAGGATGTTTTTCCATTTATTTATATCTTCTTTGATTTCTTTTAGCAGTGTTTTTTCATTTTCAGTGTACAAGTCATTCATCTCCTTGGTGTGGTTTATTTCTAAGTGTTGTATTCTTTTTGATGCTCTTGTAAGTGGAATTGTTTTTTTAATTTTCTTTTGAGATTGGTTATTGTTTGTTATTATATATGCTATGGTGAATTTTCATGAATTCTCTATGTGCACTTGAAAATTATTTCTGGTTATTCTCTGTGGAGTCATAATTGGACATTATTTATAAGGTATTCCTTATTGAGAATGTTGTTCAAGTCTTGCTTATCTTTACTGGCTTTCCTTTCATTTATCTTAGATTGAAGGAAGTGAATAATTTATTCTTAGTTCATTTTTGTATATTTCTCCCTACATCTTCTGGCTTATGAAAGTTGTTCCTGTGTTATTAGGTGCATATGTATTAATAATTATGATTCCTTTACTAAATGTTATATTTCATAGTTGAGATTTGTTTCATTAATTTATCCTTTATGTGTCTTTATCTTTAGACTTTAATACAAAAGTTAGAAGAGAAAATAAGGGTGGAGTCAAGTCAAGAGATCTCATAATCTCTTCTCTTTCCATAGATAGTATTCTGTTTAAATTAGAGGTTTTCTTCATTAAGTCCTCTAATTTCTAATAAATTCAGTCAAGATTTGGCCCAGAGACCATTTAATTAGTGAGTTGTGATTCCAGTTAGCCTTCATAGCTTTCTCATCATGACACATTTGGAAGCAAACATACTTTGGAAAGAATCTTTAAAACACCACCTGCATATATGACAGGTACTTCTGTCCTCTGCAGAGACCAGAGTGAACAGCCATTTTTATCCTCCTCTTCTGCATTCCATATTTGTGTGCCCCTTGACAGATTGCATGATTGTTTACAATTCACCACGCCATACCCTTGGAGACTCATCTAGATGACGTTACAGGAGAATCTTGGTGGAAACAAGCAATCTAGCAGTTCTGATCAATAATAACAAAGCATTCTGAACATGATAAAAGTTCATCCAAGAGGAAAAAGATGAGCCTGAGGAGGCCAAGGCGTGAAGAGGTGAGGTGGCTGGGAGTTTAGGACACATCGGCACATGAGTGTGCGTGATTCTGGCCATCCTTTCAAGGCTGGCAGAGAAATAGCTATCTGGTTGAAGATCATCTCTCTAGCAGGTGATATGTTACTGTTGAATGTGTCTATAATTATAGAATAATGCTTTCCTCACACATATAAATATAAAACAAAGTATTCATCTCCCTGAATGGTTACTTTCTGATTACAGAATGGGTAAAATTTTAGATGATCCATCTCTTCTTATTAATCCCACAGGGGTTCATAGTGAAAAATAAATGAGGCTTATTTATGCTTGCAAATCAAATTGCCATAAAAGGTTATTTCAATAGACACAGACAAAATCATAATAAAATAATTTAGTAAAAATGGGAGCTAAGAGTATGCTTAATGGAACATGATTAGATTTAATTTTCTTACTATTTCCATCATTAGAGCTCCATTATCTTTTCTGAGACCTCGTTTAGGCTTCCTGCCACACTGCAGCTGTGAGGCATTTCTGGGGAGCATGTAGAAGCTGTGAGTTCCATTAAAAACAAAAATAGCTACTAATATTCCATGCTTTCATTTTTGCTATTTGATATCAGTGTCTCACATTCAGTATTTCTTATATTTTGTTCTTCACTCCATCTCCTGAAAGCTATAAATATCATTATCTAAGAGCTTTCACAAAAAAGTTTGATTCTGAAGTTGAAAACAAAACTAAGACTTATTGATGAAGGTCTTGGAAGTGCAGGGGCTCTGAGGATTCTTAAGAATTCATATAGTTAACCTTTTGTCTCCAAGCATATCCACAGCTAAATCATATTTGTAGGCAATAACAAAATCAGTGATCAGTAATAGTACTAGGTGTGTTTTATAACACTTGATAGATAGGAATTGTTAAGAATTTACACACTTTAAAAACTTCAGAAAATATCGCTCGTTTGGTTCACTGTAATTAGGGAGAGGGTGCTAACCTTTCCAACCAGAAAGGCAGTCTACTTATTTTAAGTTCAGCCTGGAGTTAATGCCCAGAGGCCCCCAGGGCTCTGTGAAAGCAGAAAACCAGATGTTGAGGTCAGGTGATGATGGCTTGACAGAGATGAGATGAGGAGCCTAGAGAAGCTGGCAGTGAGAGAGGCCCTGTGGGGCTGACCATGAGGCTGATGGCTCTGCTCCTGCCCACTCTATGTAGACGTGATATAGTCTATATCTCTTATTTATTATGACAATATGTTTCTGGTTTGTTTTTAACTCTACTGGATGCAAAAAAAATTAATATCCTAGGTACTTACTAACCAAAACTTAGTGTCAGTTTCAAAAGTCTTAGCTTGGAGTTAAGAGTAATCAGCCTCAGTGTGCCTTTACAACTTCCCATTTCTCTCAGCCGCAAGTTCGTGGTCACCTCATCTGTGGAAGCCACAGCCCGTTTCTCTCCAGATCTTAACCTCTCACCAGTCTGCTGGTTCTTCCTGCACAGATCCTTCCCATCTCCTTTCTGGAAGCTTTTAGCTCACACTGGCCTCACTCCTGGTATGCCTTGATCAGCGCATTGTACCACCCTTTAACCTGTTGTGTTGTCTTACTTGCCTATCCCCTAGATGGGAAGCTCCCCAAGGGCTTGTGTCTGAGTACAGACTTGGGGTACTTTGTAAGGATCTGAGGTAGATCTGGCCTATGCTTCTATTCACACAGATAATTGGAGGAGTGGCATTCAATTGTGTGTAGAGAAGATAACTCATTTTTTACATTTTTCAAAAGAGTTGATTCTGTATTCTATAATATGAAAAGATATTAGTGGAGCAGACCACTCAAAATGATGAGTAATCACAGTGCTCATATATTATTTGTAAAGCATTTATTGTGAGGTTTGTATGTATGTATGTTTGTGTTTTAGTTATTTTTATGTGGGAGCTTAGCTACAATCCATTCATTGTGTCCACATGGGTCCTCTGTTTTGTTTTTTATGTTGTAAAACCCTGTGATTGAAAACACAGTAATTCATAAACATACTCTTTTCTTTTCCTTGCCCACTCCTTTGTCAATATTTGTGTGATGAAGTTGAACTTCATGGTAATTCAGTTAGATTTGGTATATAAGATTCTTTGGGGACTGAAGAAAGGTGGACTTCTGAGGATTTTTTATTTTTTTTGACAGTATATCACAGCTTTATACTGTTATTGGTTGGTTAGTGTATATTCTGGGAAGGGGTAGACAGGGGTGAAAATCTTGTGCTAAAACTTGTATTTGAATTATCTTTGCAGTAATCGACAATTAAATAACTGGTACCATGTAGATTGTTTTGTTTGAATAAAGTCACAAAGCTTTGAAATGGTTAAAATTTGACACTACATTATTTAACCTCCCATTCAAATACTCTCCCTTTGTGTAATTTCCTGGTAGTAATTGGGAAAGACCCAGCATCAGATTTAGCATCACAAGAGGTTAGAGCAGAAAAAGACCATGGAGGTTAGTTTGAGTCCTCAGCAGATCACTTCCCACTGGGCATCCATTTCTGCACCTGTAAACTGCAGTGCTCTGCCCTGCTGCTTGCTTTTGTGCTCCCTGCTGTGCACCTGGATGAGGCAGCTGGTGCGTAACAATGCAGCTGGGTGTTCTCAGTTGCTCTAGGGAAAAGGCTTTCTGTTATCTGGATGGTTTTAAACAACATGTTCCCAGTTACCTGAGGCATTACCTCTTTTTCTGCCCTTAATGGATCTGGTGACAATGACTTGGATGCTGTGGCGTTGAGTTCTTGCTGTTGGCATCTTTCTCTCTAGGGAAGTCCCCAACCCTGGTGTAGCAAAGCTTATGTTGTGTTGAACTTCAGAATGTGGCGAAATGAAACTACATTAACTTTGATATATAGATTATTTCTTGTGCCTCCAAGTTATGATGTTTAAAAAATTGGTTCGTTTTCTTAACTTGTTACTTGTGCTCTGAGAGATAAGCGTCTAAGATTATTTAATAAGATTGGCTAATAGTAAAATCCAGTCCTCCATAAATGGTATAAGCGTCCCTAAAGCTTGGGGCATCTACTAAAAACCATCACCCCTTCCCTGTTCACCCCACACAAACACAAGTTCATGATAGCCATTACGGGTGCTTGTCCATTCATGCACACCAGCAGAAGGATTCTGTGCCGGCCAGTCAGCCTGAGGGGACCAAATGTCTAGTCATTAACAGCTCATTGAAATTCACGTGCAGAAGGGGCTGTAACTTCATTGCTCTGTGTACTCACAGGAGGTGACCGGGTGAGAGTTTGGTAGTAAGAATGCTGTTTCATGAATCTAGAGACAGCTTGAAGGGTTTAGAGTTAAAGAGAACTGGGGGAAAGGGGACATGGGGGTGGTGGGGAGAAAGACTGTAGTTGCCTTTCTGCTCCCTTTCTGAAAGAAATGGCATGGGTCTGCCAGGAAGGCACTTGGCAGTGCTAAAGGGCAGGGACAGAGCTGCTGTCTCTGTGCACCTCTCTCTGATGTGCAGGTCAGCAGTTGCAGGCTCTTAGTGGCTGGGCACACACTAGGTCTATTGACTTACTGTGAGCAAAAATGACAGTTACAGATTGCGATGAACAGTTGCCTTGTGATGGGGAGACCTTTGAAATTAGCACCTTCAGATTTGGTTTTGTACTCTGATCTTAGTTTCATTGGACTCAGTTTTCTTTCTTGGGGACAAACAAGAAGAAAAAGGAGATTCCAGAAGTCAGGAAACTGACCAACTTGATCAAGGAAGAAAGTAACCATAAATTAACCAGACACTATTTCTGAAGTCCAGAAGGAAACTCTTGAGAGCTTAAATTAACCTCTTGGGCCAAACCAGGGTGGGAATCTCCTAAGGGCCTTAGACATCAACTGAAACCCAACCCTTCTCTGAAATGTTTATTCTGGGACTTCCACCCTAGCTTGGCCTAAGAGGTTAATTTAAGCTCTCAAGAGTTTCCTTCTGGACTTCGGAAATGGGGTCTGGCTAATTTATGGTTACTTTCTTCCTTGATCAAGTTGTTCAGTGTCCTGACTCTGGAATCTCCTTCTTCTTCTTTGTCCAGCATATACCCTACTTATGCATAGGATCTGTGGATTTATTAATTCCTTCTTCCAAACCTTTACCCACCAAAGGCTCCTTGATTGACCCGGTTGTGTAGCATGAAACTTTGGGCATATTTATTGAACTACATTAATGCTGTTCAGTTTATGCTTATATCTAGAGTATTTTTTAATTCTAGTTAATTTTTTTTTAAGTGCCAGTAAGGCCACAAAAGATTATCTGGGAAGTGAAAATTCCTGGGATCATTTTATCCCATTGTAATCATTAATTCTCTAAGAGGGTGTAGTTTCTGTCAATGTGTGGCCAAAAATGAACTTAATGAGTATTTCAAAATGATTATACAAATAGAACTGTTATTATCTAAATAGAGTCTAAGAAAGGGAAAGCTGGTTGCCCTCAGTCATGGAGATTGGGAACAGAAGTGTGTTCTTGCATAAAACACCAAGAGCAGCAAATTCCAGGGTGAGTGACAAAGATCCAGTCTGCCTTTTGCTGCTGCTTTTTAAACACATGATACATGTGCATGCTTGTCATTCCCCTGATGTCTGTTATGCTACCTACTCAGAATATTTTATTGGAAAAAGGTGGTGTTTGCTTAAAATTTCAACCCTGACTGCATGATAGCTATCATCTCTTTAGAGATAGCCCTCTGCTACAAAAATGGAAATTCTATTAGATCCTCAAAGTATTCTTTTGGGGTATGGGGGTCAGCAGGCATTATGTTGGGACATTCCCATTTGCTCAGGAATACCCTACTCACCGTCTGCTGTTCAGGGCTAAGAGCTGACCTATCAATGAACGTATTAAGGACAACTGAATGTGCAGCTCCAGGGGGCGGTGTTCATGTTACTCCAATGTGCCTGTCCCTCAAATCTGTTTTAAAGTTACATGCTTGCTACACATGACCTGATGTGATTTTTAGGTAAAGAATTGAGAGAGGCAATGTGAGACAGTGCACTTTTCAGTTTTAAGTCCTGGCCCTGCTCCGTATGTTGTCTTCTTGGAGCTTCCATTTCTTTATCTTTAAAATTAAATAATTGAACTAGAAAGGCCTTTAAGATTCTTTCATGGCCTAGTAGTTTATAATTTTTGCTTTACTCCAGGGTTTTCAGGTGCTTTGGGCATGCCAAGGCTTAGAACTGGGTTCAGCCAGGGGACTGTGAGTACCAATACTTGGTAAATTCCCACTAGAAAACTTAGCCCACTCCCACAGTAAAAGATAGTTTTCATCAAAATCTGCTTTGTGATACTTGTATGTATTGATCTTTCCATTCATTTTACCATATGCAGTGTTTTCTTTCTTTAGGATGGGACACTTTATATTTGTGAACAGTTATCTTTTATAGAAAATCCCATTAAAATTATGTTTCGTTAAAGCATGTTTCAGAATTGCAGGAGTGTGTTTTCCATGCCAATGCAAATGCTTCACGAGTACTTGACAAGTATTTAGTATGCGAGAGATTGTGTGTATTTTATTTAAAGTAAAAAATTCTGAATTTATCATGTATTGCAAACGTTATTATAAAGTTATGCTGATTGAGAAGTTTTTGAGAAAGGCCATTTTATCCTTTTGTAATTCTGTTTCACACCATTATGTAGCAAATTTTAGGCACTCAATAGGTATTTATCAATTGCTTATTTGAAGTTAGTTTCTAGTCACCGATAAGCTAATTTCTTGAAGGAGGCTGTCACAACTGTCTATCCCTTCTGTAGCAGTATTCACCCAGGCAACTTTGAGCAGGATTATTCTTTCATTAATTTTTCGGAGGCCACTGTGTACCAGGCACCACACCTAGGCACTGGGGACATGATGAAAAAAAATCTCAGTCCTGCCCTCAAGGTGCTCAGCATCAGGTAAGGAGTGGGATGAACCAACAACTGCTGTACTCTGTTAGGCAAGGGATGAAGATTGGCATAGGAACATGACGGAAACACTGCTCAGCACAAGGGCAGCCATCCCCATAGACCCCAGCTTTAGGAAACAACATCTGGCCTGAATTCTTTAGAGTGACATTAGTTTGCTAAGACTTTATTACTGTTATTTTTATTACCATTTTTTACTTTTGGCCAGTGGCAGGGATGTGAGGAGGAGGCTGAAGGAGTTGTATGCCCAGATGCACACTTCTGTTTTCTCATTTGCCCTCCCTACTTTGAGCTGGTCATCAGCTCAGATAGCGTGTTGTGGGGCAGATTGGCCTATCTTTCAACACTCCAGGCAGATACATAAAAGGGGCACAATCCATCCCCAGGGATACCAGTCCTGGCAGTTTCCCTCTGGCTCTGTTGCCAGGGTTCTCCTGCCTGAGCAGTACTGGCTCTGGCCCACTGCTCCTGCCTTGAGGCATAGGACCCCGGTGGGAGCCAAGAGGATGGAAGCTTCCTGCTAGAAGCCTAAATGACATGAAAGGGTAGGACTAGGAAAGCCAAGTGACACAATTAACCTGCCAGAAGGGCATTCATAGCACATTGCCACTGGTGTTGAATGAGGACTGGAATTCTAAAAACAAGCTCGGCATACTGATTGGCAAATGGTACCAGTTGATACAGACACTTCCATCTGTGCCAGCTGGAAGGTATTGCTAATCATAACTTGTATTTGTTGCTGCTAGAGGGCTTCCTCAGTATCTGTCAGTCAAATTTTAAAAATGTCAAATTCCCCTTTCTCTTGTCTTTAATCAGAAAGGTGGAAGGAGACCTTCAAGTGATGGTGCCCTGATTTTAAAAAACGACTTAATTCTATACCTCTAGACTCTTAGGGTGAGCCCACCATACATTTTTGGCTATAGATGGGAGAATAGGATGCTTCAAGGTTCTCCCTTAGCCTCCTTAGCCCCTGTCAGAGCTTGCTCAGCCCCCAGAAGCCCTGACCACATTGGCAGAAGGGCTGTTTACCCGCTTCACAACTAGTAGACCAACTAGCAGAGCAAACGCCCAGTGGCAGCTAACCCAGTCCCATCTCCATCATACCCCAAACATTACCACATTGGACTCCCAAATCCTGGCTTTTCTTTCTAGGAAATCTGTGTTTATATGTATGAGACAAATGACTGAAAGAATTTTTATTTTAAATTAGTCTGTTTCCTTTCAGCTTAATGCAGCTTGCTTCCTTCCCTGCTCCTCATCCTTAGGGGTCAGTTTTTGGTTCAACATCTCATGAGATTATTTCCAATATCATAATGTGATACTTCTTTGAGATTGAAAGCATTCAAGTAACAATATCCTTTCTTCTGCCATCTGTTGACTCTTGTAGCTTCCCTTCCTTTCAGGACCTTAAATCCCACCAGGGCTGTGGACAAAAACTAGAATGTGGGAGCAGTGATCTTGGGCCAGCTCTAAACTCTAAGGTTCCCAGTCTTGGTCAGAATGAAGAGAGAGTCACTGCCATTTGGAAAGAGGAGTCTGGTAGCAGTAGAGGAGGTGGGATTAGAAGTAAAGACACCTTTTAGGAGATTGTGGTCCCAGCGAAGAATGACGATTGACTGAACTAAGGCACATGAGCAGGGATGTTTTCTCACCCTGGGACCTAGTCATAAATTTGGGGTAGGGGAGCTGTCCCAGAGGAGTATCTGATGGTGACGAAGTCTTTCATCAGAATCATCCCTCCCCTCCAATTCTGGCCTGTGGCCTTCAAGCCAGATTTTTTTCTTTTCTTTTTTCTTTTTTTGAGTTGGAGTCTCATTCCATCACCCAGGCTGGAATGCAGTGGCACACCCATGACTACACCAGCGTCGACCTGCTGGGCGCCAGCGATCCTTCAGCCTCAGCCTTCCAAGTAGCTGGAACTACAGGTGCATGCTACCACACCCCGCTGATTTTTGATTTATTATAGAAACAAGGTCTCACCAAGTTGCCCAGGCTGGTCTCGAACCTGCAGGCTCAGGCAATCCTCTCGCCTTGGTCTCCCAAAGTGCTGGGATTAGAGCCTGAGCCACCCAGTCTGACCGTGTGCCCTTTTCTCTTTCCACCAGTCTTCCAGAGGGGTTCAGGGGAGATTTAAGGGGACTTTGTGGCTGACTAAATGAGGGGGACAGCAGAAAAGCAGTAGACCTAATGATTCCAAGACTTCTGACTCGGTAGATGTGCAGGTTGTAGGTACTTTCACTGAAAGAGGAAACAAGAAAGAAAGCCGGAGGGCAAAGGGGATGATGGATTAAATTTAGATTCCATTGAGTTTAAGCTGCCTTGGACCAGCCTTGTGAAAAATCATCAGTAATATGGAAACGTGTCCTCTTTCCCTCAAACATATTCACTTGAGTGCTCTAAGGACTCTTTTCTGAGCACAGGGTTCAGAATTCTAAGAATCCAGCCAGATGGGAGAATGTTTGCAAAGGAAAGTGAGTGGTTGCACCACTACATCCTTGAGCAGCACATTGGTGCCATCCTATAAGCAGTCTTTAGACTAGCGGTCTTTAGAGCAACATTACTTTTTTTTCTTTCTAAGTGTGTGCTGAATAACATGTGCCATGTGTTTCTGTTTAAGAAACTTCACATGTTACATGCACAGCATCACTTGTGTGTGCTTTTGCTCTTCATTCTCTGTGCTTCTCATCTCTAGGATTAGTTGTGGTCTTTTAATTGGTTGTCTTTTAAATTCTGGATCACACCAAAGGCACAGAGAGTGAATGTGGTTCATTGTTACTTTTGGTTGTTAAAGGTTATTTCCTACCTCGACTCTTCAGAACTGCACTAAACTTTTTAATCTGGACATATAAAGTCTTTTAGTAGCATTTACATTGTCAAATATTAGAATAAAGTTTAAATGCCTTGTCTACAGCGAAACTGCTCTGGACAAGTTGGTCATTTTTTACTAGTGTTTCCTTGCTGTGCCCTTGGTATTTCAGAGCTGTCCTCTGTAAGTACTGAAGCAATTAGTTTCGAGAAGGCTGATTCTTCAGGGTCCAGTGCTCCCCTGCCTTTCATTTGCTGAAGCTGTACATTTTAATGAAGTTGTTTCATCTATGTTGCCAAACACTAGAATTTTGCTGCTTCAATTCTAATTATCTCTACTGGCAATGCTATGTTTTATTAGAGCTCTTGAGTGTTCTGTTTATTAAATGTCCATACACTGTGGTGTTAGGCAAATAAATTAGGTCAGCTGTGCTTATGGGTTATGCCTGAAGGAGTTAAATATTTTCATCATGATCTTAAAGTGTAGTGGGATTGCCTTTTGTGGGATATCAATGATGCCCTCTTCTGTGAGCTGTTTTTTCTTTTACCCATCAGCCAGTGCAAACACAAGCGTCTGAATAATGTGACTATGAATGGTGGCTCTGCTATGTATTTTTATTCTTTGGGGTAATATGCTCATTCTTTCCTTTCCTGTAATGGCCAAATACCTACATTGGGCTTTTTGAGTTGTGTATCTTATAGTATAACAAGGGCTCTTATGAAACCAGAGGATCCCAGTGGTGGTGAAAGGACACATTGTGCCATGAAAGAAGGCAGGACAGGCATCACCATGAAAGTTCAGAGTCAGTATTTCTTGAATTCTTCTCATATCTGACTGGAGTCCTTTCAATTCCTCCCAGATAACCAACTCTGTGGGTCCAAAGGTGGTGTTGGTTAACCTGGAGTGTGCTGACTGGCCTGAATGACCTTGATGCCCCATCCGCTTACTGTGGTCAAGAGGCAGTACTACGTGGGGTGCATGATGATTAGGGGCATGGCTTCTACCATTCCACAGATCAAATCCCAGCTTCACTACTGAAGAGCTTAGTGAGTCAGGCTTGACGTTGCTAACCTCAGTCCTTATCTATAAAAAGAAGAGAACTGTAGTCACTTCCATGTCTTTGTAAGGTTTAAATGAGATGATGTTTAGGTAAGATGCTTGGGGTACCGACCATGGCACAGAGTAAGTTTTCAATACATTATCAGGGCTGCTTTCCCCCAGCACAGACCCACATGGTTGCCCTGCTGCTGCCTGGCAAGATAGACACCGAGGTGCCTGGTGCCTGGGCTGCTGAACCTGTTCCAAGGATTCTGTTGTAGGTCATCACCTCCATTTACTCTCTTTCCTGTTCTTTTTTCCTGTGTTGTATGTTGTGGCACCAGTGGCAGGAACTCCTTGCTTTATTAGTGAGCCATAGAGATTGAAAACGACAAAAAAAGACTTGAATTTTACCTAGGCGTCTGTTATTGTTGTTTCATCCTGGGACTAATCATAAATTTGGGGTGGGGGTGTTGTCTCAGAGGAGTATTTAGTGATGACCCTGGCTTTAATCAGAATCATCCCTCCCCTCCAACTCTGGCCTGTGGCCTTCAAGTCATACTTGTGTGCCCTTTTCTCTTTCCACTGGTCTTCCAAACATACCCAAAAAGAAATCTAGCTTTACATACTTACTTTCATGTTTTTTCTTTTTGTATAATTCTCTACTCTGCTTTAAAAAGTAAACATGATGTTTCTAATGCATAATTTACCCCCTGTTGGCTAATATGGTTGTGAACAATAAGAACAAAACTTATGAAAGTTGCTAAGAGAAGTGAAATAACTCAGTTTTGTAAAAGTTAATAGAAATGCACTTAATTCACATTTATACCTCCTCAGTTGCTCTTCCCATGTATTTAGCATCCTTTCTGGGGAAATTATGATCTAATCCAGAACAGTAGCTTCTTAGTTTCTCTAGAGAACCATGTCTTCATCTTGTGCTAAAGCAGTTACTCTCTTCCAAGGTCTCCCTTCCTTGCACTATGTAAGAAGATGTATATACCTATAAGTGAAAATAGTGAATAAAGACAATTTTAAATATAATTTTTTATAAAGCCTCCACTTTATACTGAACAAAGGTCATCATCTATGAATCTTTTAAAAACCACCAACAACAAAAAAATAAAAGCAACACTGTTTTTAATAATGTCTAGAATAGAAAAGGAATAACTGTCTCAGTCTGGTTATGGGATTTTTGACCTCTTTTTTTATTCTGTGCATCAAATATTTTTTTTCCTAAGTACCCCTAACAACAATGTAGTGGGAATATTTGATTATCACAATGTACTTCAGCTCTATACCCTTCTGTAGATTGAGTAGTATGGGCTGGCAGAGGCCTTTTTTCTGCAGTGACTCTGGGATCTCCAGGCAGGGAGCCCAGAGTCTAGTTGTCTGGGATTTGATCCTGGGTTCTTAGTGTCCAAGGATAACGAAGGTTTGAAGAGTTTGCTTTTGTATGAAGGGAAATGCCTATATCGACAAGTGGTGCTCACAGAGAAAAGCTGAAGTATTGGTTCAGAACTAGCAAAATAACTGCCAAGGATATTATAGAAAAGGTGCATTTAACATGTATACATAAAAATTATGTACCTTAAGGGAACAATGGATTTATCTCCAGTAAGACCGACCTATGTTTGCTGACAGACAGGTCTTTGAACATGGAGCAGTGTGTGTCATTTTACCAGACAGGATTAAAAATAAAAGATGTATTAGTTTCACTTTTCTTTACAAGAATGGATTTTTCTATGTGTCGTTAGTTATTTTATCATGAATAACATGTAATGTCATCTTGGTGCTTATTAATCACTCTTTTCTTCCAACCAACTGTAAGAATAATTAGATGAAATTGGTGGCAGACCATTGCTTCCACATTAATCTACTTAAGCTGGTGCCAGTGAAACATTCAAACATCAGCATCTACCACAAAAGTGCTCTTAGTGTGTGTTTCTAAAGTTTGAAATTTTTAGTCATCTGTAGTTGGAATGCAAACGCTTTGTCTTGTATTAAGCAAAGACATAGATGGTAAAACCAATATGAAACCAAGTGGCTCTCATCAGTGGGAGGTACAAATCTGCTAAGAGCAGTTTCAGAGCCAGATACAGGGTGGGTATTTTTGTAAGTTTTGGAAGCCATCTGTTCCAGTTCCTCTGCTTCATGTTCTCATTCTGATACCCAAGCTGTTGGAGCCTCTGCCATCTAGAAAGTCACTGGTCACAGAGACAGAGGGAAAGATAGGACAATGAAGCCATCACTGGCCCTTAATGCTTCTGCCCAAATGAGTTTAATTGGTCAAAGCAAGTCTCATTTTCAACTCTAGTTACAAGTGGGCAGGGAAATGCCATTCTTTGGTATACCTAGGAGAGAGAACTAGGAAATTTGTTAGTCATTCTTAATGATTCATTCAAAGCAAAGAATTTAGATTGATCATTAAAATGGAAAGCTGGTTGACTTTGAAAAGGCTAATAGCACAGACAAAGCTTTGGTGAGTCTGATCAAAAAGAGAGAGGACACAGTGTAAAAGGCAGTACAAATAGGGTTCAGAGAAGGTTTGTGACCCCAATCTCCAGAGAGGAGAGAGAAGCTGAAGGTTAAGTTAATCACTGATGTAATCAGTTATGCCTATGTAATGGAGCTTCCATAAAAACCGAAGGACAGGGTTTGGAGAGCTTCCAGATAACTAAATCCCTGCAGGTTCCTGGAGGGTGGTACACCAGGGACGCATGGAAGCGCCACACCCCTTCCCCCAACCTTGTCTTAGCTATCTCTTCAACTTTATCCTTATAATATCCTTTATAATAAATTGGTAGACATGTTTTTCTGAGTTTTCAGATGCCTAGCAAATTAATTGAGCCAGAACTTTGAGAGACCCAGATTTGCAACTGTTGTCCGAAGGAGGGACAGATTTGTGGGATTGAGCTCCCACCCTATGGAGTCTGATGCTATCTCCAGGTTGATACTGTTGGAAATGGAATTGGAGGACATCCAGCTGATGTTGGCTACAGAATTGATTGCTTGCTTGGTGTGTGGTGAAAACCCTCACACATTTGGTCAGATAAGTGTTCTGTGTTGATTACTGTTGATTGAGAGGATACAAAAAGCACTTAGAGTTTGTGTGTGAGTTTTCCACACATCTGGTAAAAATGCACTGAATCCAGTAGCTTTTATGACAGAGTTCTACCAAATCTCCCAGAAACAAATATTAAATGTCTGATATATTTGTGGAATAAAATGAATGGACAAGGCTAGCATGAAATTGATACTAAAATCAGACAAAGATGTCACTCACAGGTCAATATCACTTATAAACATATATTCAGCAATCCTAAACAACTTAGCTGACAAAACCTAGAAGTATATTAAAAGGACAAATGTGTCTCCATTCCTTCAGATCTTTGCTCTGATGTCACCTATTGAAGGAACTGTGCATTGCTTGCTCTATTTAAACATTGCAGCCCTCCCTTGTAGTGCTCTAAGCCACCTCATCCTGTTCTATGTTTTATAACATAGCACGAATCAACTTCTAAAATATATTGTAAATATTTATTGTTTATTGTTTTCTCCCCTTGCTAAAATGTAAACACCAAAAGAGAAGGATTTTATTTTATTTTTTTCTGTTTTGTTCTATGATGTAAACCAAATACCTAGAATAGTTGGCACTTAGTATTTGTTGCAAAAATGAATAATTCTAAATTCAACATGGAATCCTGAATTGAAACCTGGAACAGGAAAGGATATTAGTGGAAAACTGGTGAAATTTGAATAAAGTCTGTAGTGGAGTTATTAGTGTTGTATGAGTGTTAATTTTTTAGTTTTGATTAATGTAACATGACTATGTAGGATGGTAACATTAGAGAAAGCTGGGTGAAATGTACATGGAAACTCTATATCTTGGCAACTCTTTTGCAAAGCTAAAATTATTTCAAAAGAAACATGAATTATATTTAATATTTTTCTGTGGAAAAATATTAAAATGAATTGATCCAAGGAATTCTAAAAGGCCTCAACATTTAAGAAATAAAATAAAATTTCTGTTCAAATGGCACCTTCTCTATGAGTCTTATCCTGACTACCCAATTTAAATTTATGGACAGCTCTGCTGCCCTCCAAATCCTACTTCCCTGCTCTGATCTTTTTTTTGCCACAGTACTTGTTAACTTCTAACACATTGTACAGTTAACCATTTACAATATTATGCTTCTGCTTGTTGTCTATTAATATTTCTTTGAGGACAGAGAGCTTTATTTTTGTTCATCAGTATACCTCAAGTGCCTAGAACAGTGCCTGGCATGAAATATTCCTTAATTATTTGTTGAATGAATAATAAATATGAACAATTTATGTTTAAAAAAACCCACAGCAAGTCATATGTTTGTGTGTGTGTGTGTTGTGTATGTGTGTTTGAGAGAAAGAGACAGAAAAGGAGAGAGAGGGAGAAAGAGAAGGGAGGGAAGAAGAGAAAATGAATAGGAAAAGATCTGGAAAAACCTGCTTATTGAAATACTTGTTGCTTTTCAGGATGGAACTAGTTATTAGCAGAGTGTTCATGGAAACGGGTCTAGGACTAGAGTGGGGCAAGCTAGACTCTTGGAAGTCCTCACTCTCAGTGGGTACTTGATGAACCAAGGAGGGAGTACCTCTATGAACTTGAGAGTAAATACCTCCTTACAGTTTGCATACTGTGTGTCTCTCTTGTTTCATCCTAGTTCCAAAACTTAAAGACTGTCTTTATTTTGAATTATAGGAAATTTTATAATTTCAGGTGTAATCTGTGTTAATTGTTTAATTTTTAAAAAAAATTCAGAGTTGAAAAAGGGAACAAAATAAATGAAAATTATTTTTAAGATCCTTTAATAATTACAAATAATTATCTTGTCTTTAAAATGAGAAATTAAAACTGAAGAATTACTAATTTTTCTGCATTCTCTTTAGGACCCAAGTTACTCCCTATTATCTGATGTTAAGTGTTGAGGAAAGCAAAATTTACTCTTTCAGGTCCTAAATGTAGTTTATTGCACTGAAGCAACAGTGCAGTCAGTAGATCCTAAAGCGGGAAGATATCAGTACCAGGATAATCTTGAAACTACAGAAATATTTCTTTGTTTAAGTATTTTTCTTTGTGATCTGAAGCTCACTTTTGAAGCATGGTCTTCTGAGTTCTACATACTTGATTTATGGTCATTACTTTGTTGCCCACCTAAAAGCACAGATTGCCATATATGTTACCCCTCAGCTCTTGGGTTTAGGGTTACATGCCACAGTGTTGGTGTCTGAATGATTTACTCTCCCACCCAGCTCAGTTAACTCACTGATGGGGCATGCCTTAGCACAGAAGGATTTGCTTCATTGGAGTACAAAAAGGTAATCATTTAACCTTGTGCAAAGAATGAAGGACTGGAGATCATTTGGTCATTTGTCTTTATGATCTAATTGTGTTTCTGTATGGTTAAAATGGAAATTATGATCTATTGCAGGAACATCAGGAAAGCATGCTGGGTAACACTATGCAGAGTGTGATTGCATTACTCAACAATCTTGTTACCTGCAAAGATTCAAATATGAAGCTACTTTATGAACAAGGTAAATGCTTCTTAGAATTAGTCTCTGATTCTGTTGAGTTTTGCCTATTTGTAAGTTTCCTCAACTTATATAGCAGAGTCTAGATGTATTCGAGTTGACAAGTCAAAATAGATATTTAAGAATCTATAAATAATAATAATATTACCAGCAAAAATTGGAAGTGGGGTTGGATAGGAATAGTTTCCCTAAATTAATTTGTTCTCTTTCATGGCACACTATTGACTTAAAGACTTATATACCTGCTTAAAGAGGATAAACCAAGAAATAGAAGTATAATCATAGTATTTAAACTGATTGCTACCTGTATTAGTCTGTTTTGTGTTGCTATCACGGAATACCTGAGACTGGGTAATTTATAACAAAAATAAGTTTATTTCCCAGAGACAGGGAAGTCCAGCATTGAGGGGCTATATCTGGTGGGGGTCTTCCCACTTGTTGGCACTCTGTAAAGTTTTGAGGCAATGCAGGGCATCACATGGTGAGAGGGCTGAATGTGCTGGCTCATGTCTCTCTTCCTCTTATAAAGCCACTGACATCCTACCCTGATGGCCTCATTTAATCCTCATTACCTCCCAAAGATCCTACCTCTCAAATACCATAGTTGAATTTTCCACCCTCTTAATGTAATTACAGTGAGGATCACTTTTCAGCATTAGTTTTGGAAACCATAAACATTGAAATTATAACACTACCAGTCAAAATAAAAACAAATATGGCCAACAGCACCTTGGAAAATGAGGTTGGATGGGTTGACAGTGGTTTGCTAGGCATCTTATGCATAACTTTACTGTTACAGTTTTTAAGATTATGTGCAGTCACACGGCATTTAGTGACACGGATATACAATATTCTGATAAATACGTCCTCAGGTATTTTCATCCTTGTGTGAACACCGTAGAGTGTACTTACACAAACCTAGATGGTGTAGCCTATTCTACACCTAGACTCTATGGTATAGCCTATTGCTCCTAGGCTACAAACCTGTTCAGCATGTTACTTTACTGAATACTGTAGACAGTTGCAACACAATGTTATTTGTGAATCTAGACATATCTGAACATAAAAAAATGCACAGTAAACACATGGTATAAAAGTTAAAAATAGTACACCTGTATAGAGCACTTGCCATGAATGGAACTTGCAGGAATGGAAGTTGCTCTTGATATGTCAATAGGTGATGAGTGAATGTGATGCTCTAGGACATTACTGTACATTACTGTAGACTTTATAAACACTGTATGCTTAGGCTTTGCCAAATTTATAAAAAGTATTTAATAAAAATAAAAATAATAGATTAACATTGGGCCGGGTGTGGTGGCTTAAGCCTGTAATCCCAGCACTTTGGGAGGCCGAGGTGAGGGAATTGCCTGAGTCCTTGGGTTTGAGAATAGCCTCGGCAACTTGGTGAAAGCTCATTTCTACAATCCATCAAATAATTAGCTGGGCATAGTAGCGCTTACCTGTAGTTCCACCTACTTGGAAGGCTGAGGCAGAAGGATCGCCTGAGCCCAGCAGGTCGATGCTGGGGTTCCTGTGAGCGTGCCACTGCACTCTAGTCTGACTGATGGAGTGAGACTCCAACTCAAAAAAAAAAAAAAAAAGGATTAACTTTGACTTACTTTACTTTTTTATTTTATAAACTTTTACATTTTTAATTTTTTTCTAATAGTTTAGAACAGAAACACATTATACAGCTTTATATATTTATTCTATATGCTTTTTTCTATTAAATATTTTTACTTTTAAAGCTTTTTAAGTTAAAAACAAAGACACAAACAAACACATTAGCCTAGGTCTTTACAAGGTCAGAATCATCAAGATGTCACTAGGCTATAGGAATTATTTAACTCCGTCATTATCTTATGGAACCACCATCATATATCCTGTCTGTCGTTGACCAAAAAGTCATTATGCATTATGTAACTATATGCAGTGTGTAACTGTATACTACTTTTATGTTGATAAAATAAAAGCTTTCATTTGGAATTGCCCACAAAGATAAGACATGGACATTAGAATCTGTCACTGAATAAAATTATTCAAGTCATTTTTCCCATCAAGAATTTAGAGTTCTATTTCAGTGTGGTCATTATACTTAAATGTTAGCAATATATTTTTTCTCCACTAAGGAAAAAATATGTGCTTACTCCCAGTGATAAATATTGCCAGCATTTGTGAGGCTTGATACACAGAGATATTTAATCTTTTACACAGCAGCATCCTATTCTGTGTTATGGATAAAGCATAATTTATTTAGCCAGGGTTCTAAATGATCAGTATGTGCTGTCTCTAGTATTTTGCTATTGTGGACAATTCTGCAGTGAATAACCTTATATGTACATACTTTCACATGACAGCAGGACTATCTGTGGGATAGATTTTGGGGATTCAAATTGTTCAATCAAAGGGCATATATATTTGTAGTTGTAGCTATTGCAGAGTTGCTCTAAGTGATGTGCCAATTTATATTTCCACCAAACCACACAAGATTGCTTGTCTTTGGATCTAAGAGCATGTTATGCTTCCCCATTGGTTCAATACTTTTTTGTGTGTTCTTCAGAGATGTTTTGCAATTTCCTTTATTTAGGCCCTGTGTATTTCTTGTTAAGTTTATCTCGTCCTAGCTGTTTTATCTTTTTTGCTAATTATTAGAAATGAGGAATTTTCTGCTGTTATATCTTCCAATTTGTTTTTTAAAATATGTTTGAAAGTTTTTGATTTCTATATATTAGTTTTGTACCCAAGTTAAAATTTTAATTGTTTTCAATATTAGTAGCTTTTAGGTAATTCTCCTAGTTTTCCATTTATATAATCATAATAATTATTAACAAAGATAGTTTTCTTTCCAGTTTTTATAATGCTACTTTTTCCAACTCTTGTCTAGTTACAAGATTCAAATAATGAGATAGAGTGTACCTTGGATTTTTCTCTTTTTTTCTGGTCAAGGTGGTACTCGTCTATTTTAATTTTATCTTTTTTTTTTTTTTTTTTGTAAATAACTTTTGTCAAATGCCTTTTTGACTTCTATGGAGATGATCAAATGATTTTTCTTAAATGTATTCATGTAATGGATTATACTTAAGAAGTTACCTAATACTGAATCCATTCTAGTGTTTGAGTCAGTAACCATACTTAATTATGATATATTGCTCTTTAGTTGTTCTACTTTAGTTCTTTGCTAGCACTTTATTCAGGATTTTTCATTGCCATTCATTAGTGTGATTGGTCTGTAATTTTGTTTGTTGGTTTTCAATGGGAGAAGTACATTCTTTGCCAGATTTTGGTATTAATGCCATCTTGCTGCATTTTTTAAAAAACAGATTCCCCCCTGCCCCCCTTCTGTACTTCTAAAACAATTCAAGTACCATTGGAATTATGTAGTCCTTAAAAGTTTGGTAGAATTTTCTTGTGAAGTCATCTAACTGATGGTATCTTTGCAAGGTATGGCAGCAGTGGAAGTTCTTTGATACCTCTCTCTATTTCTATAGTGATAATTAAACTTTTTGTATTTTGAGTCAGTTGTAGTAGACTATATTTGCCTAGAAAATTTTAATTTCATACTTAAAATCTTTTTTCAAAGAGTTGGGCAAAACAGGTTCTCATAAATCTTTTATTTTCTTAGGTTTTGGAAGTTATCTCCCTGTTACCATTTCTTATATTATAGATTTATACTTTTGCATTTTTATTGAGTAGTTAAGATAGTGGTTTTTATAGTGTGTGTGTGTGTGTGTGTGTGTGTGTGTGTGTGTGTGTGTGTGTGTCTTTTTTTCAAACAAGATTTGGTGTTTACTTACTAGTTCTACTTTTTAAAAAAGTTAGTTTCTAATTTTACTATTAATTCTTTGTGCCTTTCATGAATTTGGTTTTTCATTCTTTTTCTAAGCTTTTGAGTAAGATGCTAAACTCTGATACTATGAATTTTTTTTTTTTTTTGAGTTGGAGTCTCACTCTGTTGCCCAGACTGGAGTGCAGTGGCTGCTCCCGGCCACTGCAGCCTCGCCTGCTGGGCTCCAGCGATCCTTCCACCTCAGCCTTCCGAGTAGCCGGAATTACAGGCATGCGTTACCACGCCCGGCTGATTTTTTGATTTATTGTAGAGATGAGGTCTCGCTGCCCAGGAGTATTACCTTGTTTGTACCTTTCTCAGAGATTCTGATATGTAGTGCTTTGATCATTTTTCTTTCCACATATATTTCAATTTTGGTTTATGCTCCCTTATTGAGGCAAGAGTTGTTTAGGAGTGAAAGTATATTTTTAAAGGTGAATAGGGCTTTTTGCTTTATTAATTTTATTTTTTAGTTTTTAAAATTTATTTTTTATTGGTACATAATATTCACACAAATTTGTGGAGTGCAGTTGTTAGTTTGATACATCATAGAATGTGTAATGATCAAATCAGAGTATTTAGGATAGCCATCACCTTGAACATTTGTCATTTATTTTAAATCTTTTGTTTCAAATCTTCTGTTTTACCTACTTTGAAATGTACAATATATTGTTGTTAACTATATTCACCTACAACACTGTCAAACACTAGAATTTATTCCTTCTATCTAACTGTATGCTTGTACCATTAGTTAATTTTATTCCTCTTTTCATTCCTCCCTGACCCTTTCCAACCCTTGGTAACTATTATTATTATTTTCTCTACCTCATAAGATCAACATTTTTACTCCCACTTATGAGTGAGAATATGGGATTTCTGTCTTTCTATGCCTAGTTTATTTTACTTGACATAGTGACCTCTATTTCTTTCTTTTTTTTTTTAATTTTAAAATTGTGGAGTACAATTCAGGGTTAGGTATACAAATATTCATTGTGTAGTTACCCTTGTTGATGAGGTGTGTCCCCCAATTCCCCAGGCAGGTATTGACTACTGTCAATCCTACCTCCCCAGTCCCCCCCAACCCCCAGCAGTTTCCCGCTACTGTCAATCCTTTTCCTATAGTATTATGGTAGTTGTTCAAGGTCCACTTATGAGTGAGAACATGTGATACTCAGTTCTTTGTTTCTGTGAAAGATCACTCAGCAGTATAGACTCTAATTCCATTCAGGTTTTTGCTTTATTAATTTTATTTTATGAAAAGTTCATGATTTTTTCTTCTGCAAAGTTCATGATTTTTTCTTCTTTATGGCTGTGTAATATTCCATTGTGTATATGTACCACATTTAAAAAAATCCAATCCTCTTTTGATGGGCGGCATGGTTGGTTCCATATTCTTGCTATTGTAAACAATGTGTGATAAACATACATGTGCAGGTATCTTTTTTATAGAGTGATTTGAGTTCTTCTGGGTATATTCCCAGTAGGGGGATTGCAGGGTCATATGGAAGGAATGACCTCCATTTCTACTGATGTTGCTGCAAGTGACAGAATTTCATCAATTTTTATAACTAAATAGTATTCCATTTTTTATATACCTCAAATTTGTGGAGCACATGTGTTATTCTGATACATCATAGAATGTGTAATGTGTAATTTTCTTTATCCATTTATTCATTAATGGACATTTAGGTTGTTTCATATCTTAGCTATTGTGAATAGTACTATAATAAATGTGGGGTTGCAGGTATCCCTTTGGATAAATACCTAGTAGTGGGATTGCTGGATCATATGGTAGTTCTATTTTAGTTTTTAAAGAAATATTCATACTATTTCCATATTGGCTGTATTAATTTACATTCCCGCCTAAAGTGTATAAGATTTCCATTTTATCCACATCCTCTCCAGCATCTTTTATTTTTTGACTTTTGATAATAGCCATGTTAATTGGGGTAAGATAGTATCTCATGTGATTGTGATTTGCGCTTTCCTGATGGTTAATGTTGTTGAGCATTTTTTCATATACTTGTTGTCTTTTAAGAAATGTTCAGATCCTTTGCCTACTTTTTGATGGGATTGCTATATAGATATATATATAAACATACATACACACATATATACCATTATAATATATATTATATAATTTTACTATTATATATATTTTTATATATGTATTTTACTGTTGAGAAGTTTGAGTTTCTTGTATATTCTGGAAGTTAGCCCCTTATCAGCTGAATAGTTTATAAATATTTTCTCCCATATAAGAGATTGTCTCTTACTCTTTATTTTTCCTTTGCTGTGCAGAAGCTTTTTAGTTTAATGTGATCCCATTTTCCTATTTTTATTTTTGTGGCCTGTGATTTTGAGGTCTCAGCCATAAAATTTTTGCTTCGACCAATGTCCTGAAATGTCTCCCCTAGGTTTTCTTCTACTAGTGTTGTGGTTTTAGATTTGTATTTAAGTTATTAGTCCCTCTTGAGTTGATTTTTATAAATGGTGAGAGATAGTGGTCCAATTTCATTCTTCTGTGCATGGATATTCAATGTTTCCAGCACCATTTTTTGAAGAGGGTATACTTTCCCCAGTGTATACTCTTGGCATCATCAGTTTGCTGTAAATACTTGAATTTACTCCCAGGTTCTCTATTCTGTTCCATTGGTCTGTGGTCTGCTTTTATATCAATACTATGTTGGTTTGGTTATTATGGCCTGGTAAAATATTTTGAAGTCAGGTAGTGTGAAGCTTCCAGCTTTATTCTTATTGCTCAGGATTGTTTTGGCTATTTGGGGTTTTTTTTTCCCCCAGTTCCATACAAATTTTAGGATTTTTTTTCTATTTCAGTTAAAAATGATTTTGGTACTTTGATAGGAATTGCATTGAATCTGTAGATTATTTTGGGCAGTATGATCATTTTAATAATACTAATTCTTTTGATACATGAGCTTGGGATATCTTTTCTTTCTTTCTTTCTTTTTTTTTGTCAATGTATTTTAGTTTTCCTAGTAGAAGTCTTTATCTTCCTTGGTTAAGTTTATTCCTAGCTGTTAAATTAAACTAATTAATTAATTTATATATTCAAGGGCTAAATGTGCAGGTTTGTTACATAGTATATTGCATAATGGTGAGGCTTGAGCTTCTAGTATTTTATTTTTTAACTATAATAGATGAGTTTGCCCTCTTGATTTTCTTCTCAGCTAGTTCCTTATTGGTATATAGGAATGCTGCTGATTTTTGTATGTTGGCTTTGTATCCTGCAACCTTTCTGAATTTACCTGATCTAAGAGGATTTTTTGATGGGGTCTTTAGGTTTTTCTAGATTTAAGATTATATTAGTAGCAAAGGGGGACAGTTTGACTTCCTTTTTTGCAATTTGGATGCCTTTTATTTCTTTCTCTTGCCTAATTGCTCTGGTTAGGTGTTCCAGTACTGTGTTGAATAAGAGTGGTAAAAGTGAGCATCCTTATTTTGTTCCTGTTCTTAGAAGGCTTTAAGTTTCTCCCCATTGAGTATGTTAGCTGCGGTCTTGTTATATATTGCCTTTATTATGTTGAGGTATGTTTTTTCAATGCCTATTTTGTTGAGATTTTTTAAATCATGAAGGGATATGCTGAATTGTATCAAATGCTTTTTCTGCATCTATTGAGGTAATCGTGTGGTTTTTATCCTTCATCCTGTTGATGTGATGTAGCACATTGATTGATTTGCATATGTTGAACCATCCTTACATCCCTGGAATAAATCCTACTTGATCATGGTGTATTATCTTTTTGATATGCTGTTGGATGTAGTTTCCAGTGCTTTGTTGATGATTTTTGCCTCTGTGTTTATCAGAGATAATGGCCTGTGGTTTTCTTTTTCTTTCCATTTTTTAAAATTGTGTTTTTGTCTGATTTGGGAATCAGGGTAATTCTGGACTTGTAGAATAAGTTACAGAAAATTTTCTCCTCTTCAATTGTTAGGATAGTTTGAGGAAAGTTGGCATTAATTCTTCTTTGAAGTTTGATAGCATTTGGCAGTGAAGCCATCTAGTCCTGGACTTTTCATTGTAGGGTTTATTTTCTATTACTGATTCAATCTCATTACTTATTGTTGGGTCTTTTTGGGTTTTCTGTTCCTTCCTGATTCAATCTCGGTAGGTTGTGTTCAGGAATTTATCCATTTCCTTTACATTTGTCAGTTTGTTAGTGTATAGATGTTCATAATAGTCTCTGACACTCTTTCTGTGGTATCAGTTGTGATGTCTGCTTTTTCATTTGTGATTTTTAAAAAAATTTGGATCGTCTCGCTTTTTTCTCAGTGTAGCTAATGGTTTATAGATTTTATTTTTTGAAAAACCAACTTTCTTTTCATTGATCTTTTTAATTACATTTTCATCTCAATTTCAGTTAGTTATGTCTGATTTTATTTTTTCTTTCCTTTTACTGCTGTTTGGTTTGATTTGTTCTTGCCTTTTTAGCTTCTTGAGGTACATTACTAGATTGTTTACTTGAAATCTTTTTACTTTTTGATGGAAACTTTTATTGATATAAACTTCCCACTTAGCACTGTTTTTGCTGTATCCCATAGGTTTTGGTATGTTGTGTTTAGATTTTCATTTGTTTCAATAACTCTTTTGATTTATTTTCTAATTTTTTCATTGACCCAGTGGTCATCCAGGAACATGTTATTTAATTTTTGTGTTTAGTACAGTTTTAAAAGTTTCTCTTATTATTGATTTCTCATTTTATTTCAATGAGAAAATACTTGATATGATTTTAAAAAATTTGTTGAGACTTTTTGTTGACTATCATGTAGTATATCCTGGAGAATAGTCCATGAGTTAGTGAGAAGAATGTATTCAATATAGCTATTGCATAAAATGTTCTGTAAATGTATACTAGGTTCTTAGGTCTATTTGGTTTATACTGCAGTTTAAATCTTATATGGTTTTCTTTCTTTCTTTTTTTTCTTTTCTCCTCCCTCCCTCCCTCCCTCCCTCCCTCCCTCCCTTCCTTCCTTCCTTCCTTCCTTCCTTCCTTCCTTCCTTCCTTCTTTCCTCCCTTCCCCTCTCCTCCCTTTTTCTGGTTTCTGTCTAGATGATCTGTCTAATGCTGAGAATAAGGTGTTGAAGTCCCCAACTATTATTGTATTGTTGGCTATTTATCCCTTTAGATCTAATATTTGTGTTACATATCTGGGTGCTCTGGTGTTGGGTGCATACATATTTAGAGTTGTTATATCCTCTTGCAAAATTGATTGCTTTATCATTATATAATGACCTTTGTCTCTTTTTTACTATTTTTTCTTGCTGTTTGTTTTATCTGTTATAAGTATAACCATTCCTGCTTGCTTTTGGTATTTATTTATGTGAAATGCCTTTTCTAGCCCTTCACTTTTAGTTTATATGTATCTTTACAGATGAAGTGAGTTTCTTGTAGAAAGTATATCATTGGGGCATTAAAAAAATCCATTCAACCTGCCTGTATCTTTTAAGTGGGGAATTTAATCCATTTATGTTCAAAGTTATTACTAGGCCAGGCTTGGTGGCTCAGCCTGTAAACTTTGGTAGGCCAAGGCAAGTGGATTGCCTGAGACCACGGGTTCGAGACCAGCATGAGCAACTTGGTGAGACCTCGTCTCTATAATAAATTTAAAAAAATTAGCTGTTCATGGTAGTGCGTGCATGTAGTTCTGGCTACTTGGAAGGCTGAGGCAGAAGGATCACCGGAGACTTGCAGGTTGATGCTGGGGTGGCCGTGAGTGTGCTACTGCACTCCAGTCTGGGTGACAGAGTGAGACTTCAACTCAAACAAACAAACAAACAAACAAATAAAAAGTCATTAATGATAGGTAGGACTTATTCCTGTCATTTGTTGTTTATCTTCTGGTTGTTTTGTATATCCTTTGTTTCTTTATTTATGTTAGTATTTATCATTGTGGTTTGGCAGCTTTATGTTGTGCTAACATTTGAGTCATTTCTTTTTCTCTTTTTTATGTCTCTATCAGTGAATTTTATACTTTTACTTGTTTTCCTGATGGTAGACATTGTCCTTTCCCAACCCTTATGTATTTCTTTTAGGGTCAGTCTAGTGAGGATGAGTTCTTTCAGATTTTGCTTATCTGCTAAAGACTTTAATAAAGACTTTATTTTTCCTTCATTTTGAATAATAGCTTTGTTTGGTATAGTATTCTTGGCTGGCTAGACTTTTCCCCCCAGCCTTTGAATACCTGTATATTATTCCATTCTCTTCTTACCTATAGGGTTTCTGCTGAGAAATCTGCTATTAGTATGTATGGTGGACGTTTCATTATATGTGACTTGACTTTTTTTGTTGTTGCTGTTTTTAGAATTCCTTCTTTGTCTTGACTTTTGACAGTTTGTAATTTGCCTTGGAGAATACCTTTTGGCTTATATCTATTTAGGACTGTCTGAGCCCTTATATGGATGCCTAAATCTCTTGCAAGACTTGGGAATTCTTTAGCTATTATTTCATTAAATAGATTTTCTATGCCATTGTCTATTTCTTCTACTTCTGGAAGACCCCAAATTTGAATATTTGCCTTCTTTATGTTGTCTGATATATCATGTTTGATATTTCATGTAGGCTTTCTTCATTCCTTTTTATTCTTTTTTTTCTTTTTGGACTGACTTATTTAAAAGACCGGTCTTTAAGTTCTAAAATTATGTCTTCTGATTGACATAGTCTATTTTTGAAGCTCCTGATTGTATTTTTATTTCATTTCTTGAATTCTCCAGTTCCAGTTTTCTAGTTGTTTTTTTACTGCTAGCTAACTCTTTCATAAAATTCTCATTCAGATCATGAATTGTTATCCTAATTTCTTTGTATTGTTTATCTATATTCTCTTGTACTTTACAAAGCCTCTTTAATATCATTAGTTTGAATTTACTTGAATTCTTTTTCATGCGTTTCATAGGTTTATTTTTTGTTGGAAGGTATCATGTTTTCTTGCTTTGTCGCATTTCTTGTGTACTTATGCTGATTTCTTCACATCTTGTATTATAGTTGCTTCTTCTAATTTTTAAAATTTGCTTTTGAAGGGGAAGACTTTTTCTTTAGTTGTATCTATAATGTTGATTGGATAGGACACTTCAGCTTTGATTCTAGTTCATACAGTGTTGTAGTCTCCATATGATTTCTTCAGCTGCTGTCAGCATCTGTGGTATCTGATTTCTCTCATTGCTAGTGGGGGCTCTAATCAGACTTTGCTAGGGATTGGGATGCCAGGTGTGCTAGTCTTTGAACCCCCCCCCCCCAGCATGTTGGCTCTGGTAGGCTTAGGGTACTTGTTTTCAGGTCCACTGGGTACCATACATAGGCACCAGTATTAGCAGGTCCAGGTGAGCCACTTTGTAGGCCTCCAAGTGACTTGTTCAGATGCTGGCAGTGGCAGTGGCAGGTGGGGCAGGTGGGCAGGTCCTTAGGCCCTTGGGTAGTGTATGTGGTATTAGCACTGACATTAGCTGTGGCAGGCCAACTCTTGGACTCTCACATGGCACATGCTGGTGTTAGCAGCGGCAGTGATGTTCTGACAGGCCAGGCCTCAGGTCTTAAAGTGATACGTGTGGATGGGTGAGGTGATCCCCGGATCCCCGGACAGCATGCTTGGGTGTTGGCAGCAGGTAGGCTGTGTCTTCTCAGACCTTCTGATATTATGCACACTTGTCCAGAGAGACAGATGGGCAGGGCTATTAACAGGTAGGCCCTTTGGCTGTGTGCTCAGGCCCTGGGGTGAGGGTGGTCTTCTGATAGTGTGCATGTATGCCTTGGGCAGCATACCTGGTGAGATGAGATGATCCCCAGACCACCAGAAAATGTGCTTGAGCGCAAGAGGGTGACACTAGGCAGGGTGGGCCTGTCCCTAGACTTCCCAATGGATACAGGGTGTGGTGAATATGGTGGAGCTTTCCTCATGTTTCTGGATGGTGTACTTGGGGGTCAGCAGCAGGGGGCTGGAGGAACTTTTTCTCAAGCCCTTGGACAGTGTTTTCACAGGCAAATACTCAGGCCAGTTGAAGGTGTATGGAAGTGGGCAGAAGCCCTGCTGTTGTAGGGGATGGGGGGAAGGATTGCTGTAAGTGGCAATGGTCCCAGGCATGCGGCTCAGGCCTCAGGCTCTGGGGAGCACATGATTTGACTCCTTTATCCAAGGATCATCATCCCTAGTGCGCTGCACTTCCCTTTCCTCTGGGTTTAGGACACTGCATGGATTAGAGTGCTGGGACCCAGCCACGCTGCTGGTTTAAGCCATCATTGCACCACTACAGCCTTCTAGGTGGATGCTGGAGAATGTGAGCAGGGACCCAGGTTTGTAGAGATTCATGGGCTGTTGGGCCCCAGGGTAGAATGCAATCTGGTTCAGGCTAGGCTCTCAAAATGCTGTCCTGTGGCTGCTTGAGCCTTGGGGAGTGTGTGAGATCCAATGTGAAGTCCTTCTCTGGAATGGTGCCATTGCCCAGACTCTAGGCAGGTCCCTCTACTTGTCTTAGAGCTCTTGAGAACCAAGGGACTCTTCCATGGCTAGGGCTTCAAGAATCCATAGTGGGAATGTGAACCAGTGGCGACTTCTCACTTACCCTTTTCCCACACTGGGAAGCCTCTCTAGACTCTTTGGTGATCCTGACCAGGCAGCAGTGACTGCCTTACTTCCCCCTCCTTCTGTGCTTCGGATGCTCCCTGTCATTTCCCTGTGAATTCCAGTCAGTGTACTCTCAGGTGCTCTAATAGACTTGTGATTACACCCTCACGATTTTGGTCTTTTTTTATGGAGGAGGGAAGTGCCAGGTGCCTCTAATCAGCCATCTTGAAACCCTCCCAGATATTTCTAGTTTTATTGCCCTATGATCAGCAAATGATGAGAGTACTATTTCTACTTTTTAAAATTTATTAAGGTTACCTCCAACCTACTCTGTGTTCAATTTTTATGATTTATTTTGTGCTCCTGAAAAAGTACATATTGGCTTTCTCCTCTGACAATGACTAGTAGTAACATGCCCTCCCACAGTCAGTGACAGTAAAATTCAACAAAATATGTGAAACAACTGTTTTCAAGTAACCTGAAAACTGAAGCTAAAATCTTGAAAGTGTTCAGAGAAAAATCACTCATTACATAAAGGGAGGTGTGCAGAATGAATGATGACTGACCTCTTATCAGAAGCAGTGGAGTCTTGGAGGAAAAAAAATGTCTTTTAATATAAGTGCAATAGGGCCACGGACTTTGAGAGAAGAGAAACACGTGAGGTGAACCTTGTGTTCACTCTGTTGTTTTGTTTTGTTTTCTTTTTTGCCTGGGGAGGGAAGTAGAGTATAAGTATAATGCAGAGAGCTTGCTGAGTTTGGGAGAAATGGATCAGTGTTTAGCGATGTCAACTAGTGAGGATTCAAAATGAGTTGCACAGTGGGATAGAGCCCAGAAATCTACATGGAGGTTTTCCACAGGTTTTTGGTGAGTGCTGTATAGTACATGCACAGAGCAAGATTTTGTTAGACCTAGCAGATGGCAGAACAGATACCATAAGGCTGAGAGCTAACTTACATTATGATGAACAGTGATTAAAGATGTTGGACCCTAACCCTAACCCTAACCTAACTCTAACCCTGAGTAAAGTTAGATTAGCCAAAAATTAAGGGCTACTCTAAACCTGCTTTAGAGTATGGACCTTTTTCTAAAGTAAGGGCTAAATCTTTGGCCTAAGACCTTTGCTAACAAAGAATAAAACATAATTTGGGGATCAAAAGATGCATGACAAATTCAACTTCCTGCCAAAACAAAAGTCAAAATTCAATACTGCTTAAAAGAAGACAATATAATCCAGATTCCTCAACATATTATTCATAATGACTAGCATATAACCAAAACTCAGGAGACATAAGAAGAAGTTGAAGAATGTGGACAATAATAATAATATTCATCATTATCGTCATCATAAAAATGTCAGTTGAAACAGAATGCAAGATTACCCAGATGTTGAAATTAACAAGCCAGAATTTTAAAACAACTATTGTAATTATATTCAAGGCCAAAAAGAAAAGATGGTGATAATATGTGAAGAGGTAAGGAATCTCCTCAGAGAAATAGAATCTATAAAAAAAAGAACCACATAGAAATCTGGAACCAGAAAGTACAATATCTAAAATAAAAAATTCCTTAGCTGGACTTCCTGGTAGATTCAAACTGTGGAGAAAAGGATTGTGAGCTTGTAAGATTGACTGAAATTTTCCCATCTGAAAAACAAAGAGAAAAAAAATGAAAAGAGTGTCTGTGGCCTGTAGGACAATTTCACATATTCTGATATATGTATACTTGGAATCCTAGAAACAGAAGGAAGAGAAAGGGGCTGAAAAAGAATTTAACCCTTTGCTCTCAGAGACATCTCACAGATCACCTACCAGCAACTCAACTGTACTTTTTAATGAAATAGTGAAAGTGAATAATTTCATATTAAATAGTATAGCATTGGAACCAATTATTTTATTGTAATAATATTATACTTATAATGGAATGGTGTAATTGAGAAACTTATTTTTGACAAAAAAATCAAAATTTTACATCCTACATTTTTCTAATGTATGGTAATGTGAAATGGTCACCAACACGCATTGCGGGTTCATTGTTACATGCTGAGCAATAATAATTTGTTTGACATCTTCTACCTGGTGTTTTTCTATTTGAGCAGACAATGAAGTTTTGTTTTCTTCCTCCCATATTAATAATATGTAATTTATTGTCCAATCTGTTGCGTGAAGAAGATGTGGAAGGATGTACTCGTGATTCCTGAAAAACCACTTCTCAACTGATGGATCATATCTCAGTATATATTCCATCTCTTTATTTGCTTTTTCTTGCTATTTGAATGGAAAACTTCAAGGATACATAGTTTTGAAAAATTTGTACTTGCATAAGTTTGTCCTATATAATCACCAGCAGTCTCTTCATGTTTCCTGAGAGGTGACATCTGAGTGGTTTGCTAGATTTATGATATTCCCTTAGAGGAGCCAGCTGAGTGCAAAGGGTTACAGAAATAATGATTAAAAGATTCCCAAATTCAGTGAAACATATTTGTCTACAGATTCAAAAAGATAAAAAAAAAAACCTTGTAAGATTAAAAAACAAACAAGACCCACCCAAGCAGAAAATAGTCAAACTTCTGAAAATTGAAGATAAAATATTGATAGTAGTCATAGAAAAATGACATATTGCATAAAAGGGAATGAACAATACAAATGATAGCTGACCTCTTGTCAGAAACCATGGGCAAAAAGAGTGAGAAAAAAATATTTTTAAATAACCAGAAGAATAAAAGTGGCCAATATAGATTTTATGTGTAGCGAAAATATCTTTTAAAATGAGGTCAAAATAAGGACATTTCATATAAATGAAAGCTAAGAAAATTTATTGCCAGTAGGCCTATTTTACAAGAAATACTAAATTAAGTTTTTCAGGCTAAAGGGAAGAGATACCAGATGAAAACTCAAAGTTAAATTTACAGTGTGTGCACAAGAACGAGAAATACAAGTGTGATTAAACATAAAAGAGTTTTTTATTTAATAGAAAACAGACTAGGCAGGCTTCCAAAATGGTGAATTGGGGACCTCCATAAGTCTGCCCCACCATAAAAACAACAGAAACACTGGGAAAATTGTGAAAATAAACTTTCAGAATTCTGGAAATTACCAAAATACCAGTCTTTGCAAAAAATATAAGGGATGTTTATTCAAGAAAACCTGATGAGTCTCAATAAGAACAGAAATGTTATAACATTGTAACTTAATTGGATCCCATCTGCTCTTTCCCAACTGCATGGTAGCCTTTAAAATCACCAACTTTACAAACATTGTAGCTGTGAAAACCAGCAGACTTGAAACTTTTGGAGTAAGTCACTTGGTTATGGAACTCCCCAAAAAGATTTGTTTTCAGTGCATTGCCACAATTTCACTTGTCTCTCACCTCCCTGAAAAAAGACCTACTCATAGGTCATTGTCATTATTTGACTTAATTTGGCGCTCATATTGAAGGAAAAAGCCTGGCTATGTACTACATTGTGTTCTCTAGCCCCTATTGATTCTGTCTTTTCCACATACTAAATACACTGTCCTAATATTCCTCCAAATCTTACCTTATTGCAGGAATAGCTTCAGGCTTCATAACAAGGATATTGTCACTTAAATTAAGTCTATATATACATGAAACTCCTTGGGTGCACTTCTCTAGGTGCAGCTCCTGGAGTACTGTTCCTTTCAGTCTCAAAGACTTGTGAACTAATCTGCCCCTCCACAATCCGGGACTTCAATGATGAAACACAGAAAGTTCACAATTGATACTCTCATTTTAAAAAAGAGAAAATCAGAAGGCACTGATTTATGGCTATACGAAACCTTAGTGGGCACATTTCCTCAGTTATCTTTGCTCCAGGAAAAAATATTTCTTTCTTTGAGCAAAATTTTGCTCCCTGGGAATGCTTCTCTGTGGCTCTTGCCTCTACTGTCTGCATCATTCTTTTTTTTCCATAGGAGTGGATCATGTTTGTAGCTTATTTCTATCCATGAAGTTTGGGAGGCTCTGCGACCTCTTTGAATTCCGAAATAATTGTCCGTGTCTTTTTTATTCCAAGCTGGAGGTGCTTCTGATGGTACAATTCAATTAAAAACTTTGTTTCTTGTAAATCATCTGTGTTCGTTCCATTAAACAAAAAGCTCACCTATGAATCCCTTCAAAACATTCTGCTCTCTAACTTTGGCTGGGATTCAGGATACTGTGGAATAATGCCCTTCTGATTCTTGGTAGCCCTGTTGGCTAGCTGAGATAGTGAATGAGGAGACAGATGTCTAACATTGAGCTTACAGAAGTTTGCAGCTACTGGCCCATGAAAGCATGGGATTGTGTGACTAAGGTGGGATGGAGGACATAAATCTTAGAGAACAAGAGCTTGGGGAATTGAGATGTCAGGCATAGAAGGATAATCTATATGGTGATCTAGGAGGCTTCTCAAGTCTTATGTTCGATGGATTGTTAGAGGTGGAGTACCAGAGAAACTGCAGGTGGATTTACCATGAAGCTGATGAAGCTTATGTATCAGCGGCCCTTGTTTACACAGGAGCAATTTTACACTTATGCTTTTGTTTTCTTCTTTTTATAGTTCCTCCTTCCTCCCTGACTATATACACTTTAGTTCTCACAAAACTTGGACACGTTCGAGGTTTCATGGAGTGAAGTACAAATTACAAAAATAATCGTGACATGAGTAGTGTTAGAGGGGGTAGCAGTGTGCTTTAGGGAATAGGGGGAGGAATTTAGCAATCAGGATAATGGCAACTCGGAAGCAACAAGTAGGTAATACAGACTGGCGATCTGAAATTTGGTAAACTATGGTTTGCTGCTAGCTGCTAACTTTCATAAATAAAGCTTTGTTGGAACATAGACATGCCCATTAATTTGTATATTGGCTGTTTTTTTTTTCTATAATGGCAGTATTAAGTAGTTGAGACAAAGACTGCATGGCCCACAAAGCCTAAAATACAGTTGACTGTTGAACAACTTGGGTTTGAACTGCATGGGTCCACTTATATGTGAATTTGTTTCAATAAATAGATTGGAAAATGTTTTTTGGAGATTTATAAAAACTTGAAGATGAACCATGTAGTCTAGGAATATCAAAACAATTAAGAAAAAATTAGGAATTTTATGAATGCATAAAATGTATGTGTAGATACTAGTATATTTTATCATTTACTACCATAAAAATATATAAATCTATTATAAAAAGTTAAAATTCATCAAAGTGTATGCACACAAACACAGACCTTACATAGCACCATTCACAGTCAAGAGAAATGTAATCTAATGTGAAGATGAAGTATTAAATCATAACTGCATAAAATTAACTGATATACACTATACTACCATAATAATTTTGAAACTACCTCCTATTGTTATTGTGTGAGCTTAAGTGTTGCAAGTTGTCTGCTTAAAACACTATGTAATGCTGACTATCTCTGCATGAATAGTTTGTCTCATTGGTAAATTGCATTATCTTGGTAAAAAGTGATCTCTTGAGGTTCTTGTATATTTTTCATTGTGTTTAATGCAAGACTATAAACCTTAAATAACACCATGGGACCCATACAGAGTGCCACTAGTGATGCTGGAAGTTCTTGCAGGAAGCAGAGGAAAGTCATGATATTACAAGAAAAATTTGAATTGCTTGATATGTTTTGTAGATTGAGATCTGAAGTCTTGGTTGCCTGCCATTTCAAGATAAATAAATTCCACATGAGGACCATTGTTAAAAAAAAAGAAAGAAAGAAAAGGGAATTCATAAAGCCGTTGTTGCAGGTTTGCCAGTGTGCATGAAAACCTTGTACTAGTTGCAATATACCCTTTTACGCTGAAGATTCAGCTTTATGTGGGTGTGGGATTGCTTATAAGATAGGCATGTCAATAGACTCTGATTCTAGAAAAAGTGAAGTCACTATATGTCAACTTAAAACAAAAGGAAGATGCAAGATTTAAAGCTAGAAAATGTAATGCTGGCAAAGAATGGTTTGATAATATTTGGAAAAAAAATTGCCTTTAAAAATATCAAGAAAACAGGAGAAGCAGCATTTGCCAACCAAGAGGAAGCTGGCAAGTTCCCAGATGCCATCAAGAAAATTATTGAAGAGAAAAGATATCTGCCTGAACAGGTTTTTAATGCAGATGAAAATGCCCTATTCTGGGGAGGGAGGAGGGGGTGGATAGATTCCACAAAGGGCATTTGTTAGTAAGGAAGAGAAGCAAGTATAAGGATTGAGGGCAGGAAGGGATAGGCTAACTCTACTTTTTTGTGCAAATGCAGTTGAATTTATGATCAGAGCTGCTCTCAGCTACAAAGCTGCTAGCTCCTGAGTTTTGAAGGGAAAAGATAAACACCAGTTACCAGCCTTTTGGTTGTGCAACAAGAAGGCCTGGGCAATGAGAACTTTTTTTCTGGACTGATTTCACTGAAGCTCCTGGCCACCCAGAACTCCATGATTTCAACACCAAAGGTGTCAAAGTGATCTATCTACTTGTCCTCAAACACAGTGTCTCTAGTTCAGCCTCCAGATCAGGGATCATAAGAACCTTTAAGGCTTATTATACACAGTACTCCATAAAAAGGGCTATCAATTCTATGGAAGAGAACCCCAAGAGGAAACATCATGAAAGTCTGAATGGATTCTACTGTTATAGAAAAAAACATGAAAGCCATTAAACCGGAAGGAATAAATTTCTGCCAGAGAAAACTCTGTCTGGATGTTGTGCATGACTTCACAGGATTTATGGAAGAATCAGTAAAGGAAATCATGAAAGATTTTCACAAAGAGATTGTGGATATGGCAAAAATGATGGGGAGTGAAGGGTTTTAAGATATGGATCTTGGAGGAACTTGAGAACTAATAGACACCAGAGGAATTAACAGAAGACCTCTTGGTAGAGATGAGGGCTTCTGAACCAATGCCAGATGATAAGGAAGAAGATATGGAAGAAGCAGTGCCAGAAGACCAATTGACATCAGACAAACTGGCAGAAGGGTTCCAGTTATTCAGCACTGCTTTTGACTTCTTCTTCCTCTTCCTCTTCCTCTTCTTCCTCTTCTTCTTCTTCCTCTTCCTCCTCCTCCTCCTCCTCCTGCTCTTAAATTCTCTGGCTACTAAAAATGTGAGCTTGTTTTTCCACAGTTGATTAAAGATCCTGTAGGTATTTGTAAACCAAGAGTGTATGAGATTCAGTGGATCATGGCCACATTGAGTCTGACAACCTGTCACTGTATGGGCATTGAGTGTATGTGGATGGTTTGAATGAAGTCTTTTTGTAAATCTTTGCTTTTGATCAGTTCTGCATCAATTATCAGTTTATATATTGATTACATTTGACACAGAATTAAATTCCCTATTTCAAACATACAGGGCTATTTCTAACACTGATACTTCAAAAATCAAGCCAATATAAATGAATTATAATGTAGATAAGGAAGTAGAAATGATTGTTCCCTGCTTTAAGTGCTTCATTACAGCATAGAATTAGTCATTGTCAAACTGAGTTTCATCCTCAGATCATCCACCAATGGTTAGTGACAGGTTGCTATTAGAATGAAGTCTGAGGTACAATTTTTTTGTTCTCATGTTGTATCTCTGAAATCAGTGCTTCAATCCCTGTGCTTTTGTGGTGGTCCATGGTTACTGCTGCTAGCACACATACATGTTGAACCTTGCAGAGTGGGTATGAGCTCCCTAGAAACCTGAGGAGACTATGCTTCAGCAGTACTTTAATGTACCAATACTCTTGATGGAACAAAGGATGTGGAAAAATATGAACATTGATGATAATTCTAAGTTGAAAAATGAGAAGAGTCAGATCCCAAGTGTGAAAAGCTTTTTAGAATAACTTAAACGATTAGTTTTTCTTATGCTTTTTAATATGTGAATAAAGGCAATATATTAGAACATATCAAAGTAAATCTCAAAGAGCACTTGCATTGAATGTAAAGTGAAATTTTAAAGCATGGAACATATTTAGCATTTTTTCTTTCTTAGTGGTATATAATATAGTGATGCTCCTTCTGACCATTAACATCTTTGAGTCAGTGAAGTGATTGGTAGGTAATATAAGTAGGACCTCAGTACAGTGTCTGTTGCCTGGTACACATGCCACAAACCATACAAGCTATGATAAGTAACCTTACCACTACATTATGTAATTTAGGCTTTTTTGCTTCAACATTTTTTTTTAATGACACATTTAGGGGAAGAGTTATAAAACAAAGTGAGACCTTTTGTTTATATTTGAAAAAATATCCTTTATTAACATTTTAAAACTAGCTGCTGTCTTATCCCTGTGCAATGACCTTTCAATAATGGACATTAATTCCAGCTTCAGTTTTACCAGCAGAGCCATCAGAATAATGGATTTCCACAACACACTGCAGCACCAAAAAGTTGCAGCACCTCCAGAGGTGCATTTAAAGAAATTATGTTTGTTTCTACTGGTTTATGGAGTATCAGGAATCAAAATACTCTTTTCTTACTAGGTTTGTTATTAAACTATCTAAATCAATATTTACTCAAAGGCCAGAAAATCGCTGTAAGAGTTATTTTTAAGAATAAAGAAAGTATATGTGATAGCTGTCTTCTGTTTCTTTACTTTTAAGAATGACATTCAAAATAATGTTGTATAACAGGGGCTGGCAAACTTTTCGTGCAAAGGACCAGATAGTAAATATTTTAGGCCTGTGGGCCATATGGTCTTCATTGCTATTACTCAGTTCTATCAACAAGCATGAAAACAGCCATAGGGAATCCATAAAAGAACGGGCACGACTGGTTTCATTCACAAAATTTGGTGGTCAGCCTGCAGGCTGATTTGCCAACCCCTGTCCAATAACTAAGATAAATGCTCCCAAAACTACTCTCGAATGTCCACAAGTCAATGTATTTAGAAAATGTGGTTATTAAGCTATGATTTAACTCAGAAGTAAGAGATATTTTGTGTAAATAAACGAGACTGCTGCCCTCATAATACTATGAAGATGTATGAAGGAAAAGGGGAAAATATACCCTAAGAGTTTAATGTAAAAATCTTAATAAATAAGTTTTACTGTGTCAATTAGCCTTTCATAGATAATAAACTACCAAAAGCTAAGTGACTTCAACTAAAATAGGTACTTTATTCGCTCACTGTCTGTGGGTTGGCAGCGTGGGCTGGGCTCACCCCCATGCCTTGAGCCTCCATTGAGAAGGGCCTCTTTCTCCACATGGCCTCTCATCCTGGGGGAGGCTTGCCTAGGCTTTTTAACTTGGTGGCAATATTCAAAGAGGGCCTGAGTGGAAACTGCAAGGCCTCTTGCTGCCAAGGCTTGGGAATCTCATGTTACTTCCATCACATTCTGTTGGTTGAAGGAAATCACTAAGCCAGGGGGTGGGGAAATGACTAAGCCAGGGGGTGGGGAAAAAGACTCTACCTTTTGATGACAGGAGCTACAAAGAATATGTGGGTATTTTTCAACTATCACAGTTGCCTAGTGATTTGGAATTACAGCTTTTCACAACTTTTTAGTTGTTCCATCTAGTTCAGGGTTGACAACCTAGACGAAACAACTATATTTCAAGCTTTATGCCATACAGTTCTGTTTCAACTACTAACTCTGTACCTGTAATATAAAACCAGCTGTGGACAATGTGTGAATGAATAAGTGCAACTGTGTTCCAGCAAAACTTTTTTTACACAGTTAGTTTGCCACCCTAGATCTAGTTCATTAAGTCATCAAACAAATATTTGTGTGCTAGGCATGGTTACATTCTCGTGGGAAAAACAAACAGCAAACAAATGAATAAGAATTTTATGTTAGATAACACTAGTTGTTGAGTGATGATAAATACTGAGAAAAAAGTAAATGGAAAAGGGTAACGTGAAGTATTTGGATGGGAGTGAGGATTGAAATCCTACACTGGGTACCCAGGGAAAGCCTCACTTGAAGATGATTGTTAAGTAAGAGCTAGAAGGCAGTGAAGATGCCAGCCAAGCAGTTATCCCCAGGAAGAGAACAGCAAGTGCAAATGCTCATAGTGGGAGCAGGCCCGGCATGTCAGAGGAGCAGCAGGGAGGCTGTGTGGCTGCAGTAGAGTAAGTGCTGGAAGGAGCAGTAAGAAAAATCAGTAGAACTTGTGGGTGTGTACAGGGTGCACAGGGTCGTTTTTGTCAAAAGCTATTGACAGCATTAGGATCGTTTGGGAACTTGTGACAGCCTACCTACTTCTCTGTCTTGGCTGACTTGTATAGATTAGATCAGTGGTTTGAGAAGCACACTCAGAGTAGGGCTCCAGAGCTTCCCAGGTGAGGCTAATGATAATCTAGGTTAGAAAACCATTGTAGTAGTCTCAGCTCCCACTAGACTGAAATCTCTTGTAAGCTGTCATCTTGAGAGATTACTGTGTGAATTGGTCTGGGGTTAGGAAATCCTTTTTCACACAAGGCAGCACACTCCACCTTTGAAAAATTATAATTGTTACAAAGTATTTCTTTATATTGAGCCGAAATTGCTTCTCTGTTATTTCCACCCTATTTGACTCTGGTTGTTCCCTTTGGAACCACTCAAACAACATTAGTTATTTCAATTTACTTGTAGGAGGAATAAAATACCTTACAGTGTTAAATGTGCAAGTTTAAAGTACATTATATCACATTTGGTGTTTTGTAATATCTTATATTTCAGATGCCAGAAATGTTTTATTCATTTTATTTGCTACTATTAATGAAAGACATACTTATTTCTTTACTACCTTGTGTTATTGTTTATAGTATCCTGCCAAAATGTTGGGTGTTCCTTGATTTTAACATTCATTTTGCCTCATTATTGAGAACTTATTCAGGTATTTTTAAAAATTAACCCTAGTTGTTTTTTCCTTTTCTTTTTTTTTTTTGAGTTGGGATCTCATTCCGTCGCCCAGGCTGGATGCAGTGGCACACTCATGGCCAGTGCAGCCTCGACCTCCTGGGCTCAGGCGATCCTTCTGCCTCAGTCTTTCAAGTAGCCAGTACTACAGTTGCGGGCTACCATGCCCAGCTAATTTTTTTATTTATTGTAGAGATGATGTCTTACCAAGTTGCTCAGGCTGTTCTCAAACCCGTGGGTTCAGGCAATCCCCTTACCTCGGCCTCCCAAATTGCTGGGATTGAGCCACTGTGCCCGGCCTGTTGTTTATTTTCAAGTTGTATCAGCTGCTGTTGAATTACAAATCACCCAATAACTCAGGAAATTAAGACAAAAAATATCTTTTATCTTAGCTCTCTTGCTTGTAGGTTGACTGAGCCCTAAGCTCTAGTCTGGACTATGACAACAGTGCATTAACAACTTCCCTGTGTTGGGGCAGTTTAGCTGGGTAGCTCCATTGGACCCCAATAACGTTTGGTTCTAGTACAGTTCTGTTTAGTTCTGGATGAAGTCCTGCCAATCCTTAAATGCACTCAGTAGCCATGGTCAATGCCACCAAAATAATCCTGTTAGCCTTTCATGACATAAGGGCCCAGTGTAATTCCCTACCTTCCTTGGCTTAACTTCTTGATGGCCCCAAGCATTTCACCTTCGTTTTTTGAGCCCTCATCTTTTTTAATACACTGTTCTACCTAATAGCAGTTCCTGTGTGCTCCTTGCCTAGAGTTGGGGTGATGTGGAAGTACTGATTCTAAGGACTCATATATTTAAGTTTCTCAAGGTAGTTCTAGAAAATATTTCACTCTTCTGTATTTAGTGAAATTTCATTTGATTAATGTATAGTTTTTAAAATATTGGGGTATGCTGCACATATCACAAAATCTACAATTTTTAAAGTACAAAATTCAGTGGTTTTATTTAGTATGTTGAAATTGCAGTTGTGTACCTGTCTTCACTATCTATTCCATACCTTTTTATCACCTCAGAAAAAAACCCAAGTGTCCCTTAGCAGTCACTCTCACTCCTTCCTCAGTTTCTGGCAACCACTGATCTACTTTCTGTCTCTATAGATTTGCATCTTCTGGATATTTTATGTACATGGAATCATGCAGTATTTGGCCTTTGTGTCTGGCTTCTTTCAGTTACCATTAATGTATAAAATTTGATGTTAATAGAAAATGCCCAAATAAACTAATTGAAATAGTAAAACCCAAGAAGCTTTTATAAGTTTAAAAGATACTTATTTTCATAAGTTATTTGAACTTTTTTTATTTTTTACTACCTTGATATCGCTAAAACTTTGCATTAACAAATTGCCCCTATGTGCTTCAAAGGGTAGTTAAATGTATCTACATGAAGATTTTAATGTGAAGTAAATTCTTATGATAATAAAGAATTAGTTTAATTTAGTAGCTTTGTTCAAACTTTTACAAATTTTCTCATTTTAATGAATCATAGAAATGTTTAAGTATAAGGAAGAATGCTTTCAAAAATTGGACTTTAATTAAACATTAGAATGGGCATTGCTTGAATTTGACAGTTACTCACAAAGGTAATGTTACCAAACTTTATTTAAGAATGGTATGAAGTGGATGCCAAATTGGTGTTTCTTTTTCCTCAAAGATGCTTTGAGAACACTTCCCTGTTAAACTAATATGTGGATAAGATAGACTTGAGTTAAAACTTGACAACAACAAGGGTCCTAACTTAAATCTTAAGACATATCTTCTTTCTTGGACAAGAACACAGTGCAGGCTGAGCTTTCAATGCTGCAGGTAAGGATGAGAGAGAACTCGGTAACTGGAAGATACTTTATTGAACTCAATATATTTGATAGTGTTATTTCTTAATGGAATTATAAGACCCTAAATGGAATCATGAGATACAAAGCAAGGTTTTATTTCAGCTTATATTACTACAAAGTATATCTTCTCATTTCAGGTCTTGATGTTCATACTGACTAACAGTTTATTATGCTTAATGAATCCATGGAATAGCTAGTACTTTCCCTTATTTACTTAGTTTCCCACTTGTAAAGTGGCTGTAATACTATTTGACTCATCTAAGTCCTAGACAGGTGAAATGAACTCTTTGTTAGAGACTTTTGAAACCTCCAGGAAAGATGCTATGGTTACTAAAACTCTCTCTAACAAGTAGGCTTTAAAATGAATTCCTTATATGTAAATGTCTGTTTCTATATACATTTCGATTGATAAATTCAAGTACAAAATTAGACCTAGGTACTAACAGGAAATCATAAAATATATTGACTTGAGAAGGCAGAAATTGGGAGAAGGTATCAGGGTGTAGGAGCATAAAGTGATCTCTAACTTGAATTGTCCTGCTTATGCTTCTTCAGGGTGAGTCGGCCCACAGACTGTGGCCAGTATCCTGCCTTATCAAGTTATCTACATGTCCTGTTCTCTGAAGGAGTGCACTATTTGAATTTTTCTCCCATAAAATGAAAAATGTAGAGATTTGAAATTCCAGCAGGCTAAATTTAACTCGGCTAATCTGTTTTCTTAGTCACAGTTCCATAATGGATAATTGTCATACATTTATAGTTGTTTTCTGATGGCTCTTTAGGGCCAAACTTTGTCTTTCCATCTGGTTCAAGGAAATATCACAAAACGATTCTAACTATATCACAAAACTATAGTATTATAAAATGTATTCTTTAGAAGCTGTTAGAAATCCTAGTTATAGGCAGGCATGGTGTCTCAAGCCTGTAATCCCAGCACTTTGGGAGGCTGAGGCAAGGATTGCCTGAGGCCATGGGTTCGAGAACAGTCTGGGCAACATGGTGAGACCTCATCTCTACAATAAAAAAAAAAAAAAAGCCAGGCATGGTAGCATGTACCTGTAGCTCCAGCTACTTGGAAGGCTGAGGCAGAAGGATGGTCTGAGCCCAGCAGGCCAACGCTGGGGTGACCGTGAGTGTGCCACTGCTCTTCAACCTGGGTGATAGAGTGAGATTCAAACTCAAAAATAAAGAAAGGAAGGAAAGGAAGGGAGTGAGGAAGGAAGGAAGAAATCCCAGTTATATAATTGTGCAAAGAGAAAATATGTAAATATCCACGTTGGAAGAGTATAACAAATCTCCAATAAATTTAACTTTTGAAATTTTTCCTTATGTCCCTGCAAAAGCATTATTGCAAGGATACAATGAAATAATAGACATGACATTGCTATTAAGTAGCCAAAGTTATCTGTATAAATGTGTGGTATTAAGTTAATTATACTGAGTGTAGTATTAGAGAATTAACCAGACAATATTATATTGTAGTTGGTAAAAAAGGTCTAGAGCCAGACTGCCCAGATTCTAATCTTTGTTCTGCCATATGCCACTTGCATAGCCCAGAACTGGCTACTTAACTCCTCTGTACCTCAGTTTTCTCAACTACATAATGGAGGTAGTAAGAATACACCCATTTGCCCATCTTGCTGGGTTATGGTGAAAGTTAAACAAGTTGATGGGTATACAGCATTTAGAATGGTGCTTGGTATCATAGAGATATTAGTTACTGTATTATAAACTTTGGTCAGATTCCCAGAGAGAATTTCTACCCTTGCTTTGCCCCCTCGATGCTTCACACTTAGACAGCTTATGTGCATCTGCTCCATAAACCTAAGTTGCTGGCACCCTGTTGGAGTGGGAAAGTGAGACAAGAGCATAGAATATGTAGTATGTACTAGGCACTTCACACTAAGGCTAGGCACACATTATTCTCATCTGTTCTCACAGTGGGTCTGTGAAGGTGGTTTCCTCATTGATAAAATAGAGCTTAAATCTACTTTACAGGGTTGGTAAGATTTACATGAGATAAGGTATGTAAAGCACTTGAAAAATAATGAACTGCCAACAAATAGTAACTATTATTACTATTACGACTTTGGTGTCTTCCTTGGAGAACGGTAACTCCTTGGTAGATGAATCAAAGATTTGATTTTTAGGCCTTCTTGAATGTTTCTGGTTAAAGTAACAGAAAAAAGTGTCACTTATATTTTATTCTCGTATATCCAAGCCCACATAAAACAACAGAAGCACAACTCTGTCTTCAAAGTAATTAAAAAAAACAAAAAAACAAGCAAAAACTCCAGTACCCCAAGCCAAAACCTTTGATGTATACTTGCAAAATGTTGTGAATTCCCTAGAAAGGTGGGCAATATAAATGCTTCTGTAAACTTTGAGCAAGATACATTTTTCCACCAAATAAGTGCCACAGTCTTGAAAGACATATCTAACAAGTCTTTGATTAGAGTTATGCAATACAGCCAGGTAGGTGATGTTCCTACAGTGCTCACTCTTCAGAATCGCAGGGGCAATGGAGAAATCATAGGCAGTTTGAGTGCTGCAGGGGAGACCATGCTGGATATACTATTTCTGTCATCTCTGATCTTGCCTTCAAGCTAAAGGAAACTGTCTCAGGAAGTCATCTCAGGAAACATGTTAGGCGGGACTATGGCAGTACTGTTGGCCGAATTGGCTTCGCTGTGGCCACACAGATCTCTTGAGTGTTGAAGTAACAGATGCAAATGGAGTCTCCACCTCACTGTGTGTTCCCCTTTGGCTCTGTCCATCTCCATACTTTCAGCAGGTACAAGTTCTTTTTAAAAGATGAGTAGCAATCAGGAGGGATCCTATACATAAAAACTGGAGGAAGGACATTTATGTAAAAGGAAGAGAAATAAAAAATATTGCAAGAGAAATAGAAGAGTCATACTTTCTAAGTCTATAAGAGATGTAAGTACACTTACTCTGGAAAAAGGAATTCAGTGAGAGGTTCAGAAGCACAAAGAAAGCATGAGACAGAGAAGGAAATGAGGAACAAACTGGGGAAGCTTGGGATGAAATGGAAGGAGAGACTTTAATATCATGATGCTGGACATTGTAGATCACCAGAGGAATGCCACACTAGAATCTGTAGAAGACCAAACCTGAACTGGACTAGACACAACTGAAAGAAAGCATCTTCAGGGAGCTGACAGATAGGCTTCAGGTAGTCACACAAAATGGCAGGGAATGAAACAGTGATTTTAAAATATGGTTAGAGACAATGATGGATGTCATTAACAAAGAACCCTTCTGCATAAGTTTGATTGGTGTTCTTACAGAAGTGAGAAGAAACCAGATGGATAAAACATCTAACAACAGTATAGAAGAAAATGTTCCAGAAATTTTTAAAATGTGCTAATAAAAAAGGCACATTGTACCCTAGGAAAACCAATGCAAAACCGCATATTCTGGTGACATTGTTAATCATGAAGGACAGGGAAAGAGTTATTTGAGACCCGTGCAGGAACAGCTAGTCATGTGCAAAGCACAGTGAGGGAATGGTGATGGGACCTGGAGTGAGAGCTGCCTAGAGAGGGCTGCCATATGGGACCCATGGTTTTTGTGAGAGGGATCTCAGCCTCACTCTCATGCCACCTTTTGATTTCCTGCCAATGGTTCCCTGTGGCTGAACCTTGTGGGAAGCCAGAGGACCAGAGAGTCCATTGATGCCATCCATATAGGTCAGCTGCTTGATGGAGAGTGGATCAGAAAGGGTAACAGAAGGCATAATCAAAATTGAAACTTATTTTAGACTCTTTTATTTGTAGTAATAGGTAATGCTAAAAATAAGTAATCATGCTGTTCTTTGCTGTATGCTTTCCCTTCTGTGTTAGGATTTTCGTCTTACTGAGGTGCTGTGTGAGAAGTATGAGAGACTTGATGCCTCTCACATATCTTTTTTTTTTTTTTTTTTTTTGAGTTGAAGTCTCACTCTGTGGTCCAGACTGGAGTGCAGTGGTACACTCATGGTCACCCCAGTGTCAACCTACTGGGCTCTGGTGATCCTTCCGCCTCAGCCTTCTAAGTAGCTGGAACTACAGGCATGCACTACCACTCCCGGTCAATTTTTTTTTTAATTGATTGTAGAGACGAGGTCTCGCCAAGTTACCTGGCCTGGTCTTGAACCCACAGGCTCAGGCAATCCACTCGCATTGGTCTCCCAAAGTGCTGGGATTACAGGCTGAGCCACCAAGCCCGGCCTCACATATCTTTCTTTTGTTAGTTATAGAGATTCCCCATTTGAATAGTCGTATGGACTGGATCATAGCAGAAGACAGAAAAATATGTTTTAGGAACCAAAACATTTATTTGGACCTTTTATAGCTCTGGTGATGCTCTCAGTCTTGCCTTTCACCTTATTTTGCTGTCTTTATCTCAGACCTAGTCTTTCTTCCTCTCTCAGATGTGTTCCTATTTCTGGCCTACTTCAGGCCAAAGGACTCTACTTGGTGCCAGTTTTTTATGTAGCTCTAATCCTGAGTACTGTGGGGTTGAGGAAAGACTGGAAGAGAACAATGAGTGCCAATTTTAGGGATTATGTTATTGACTGGTTTTCTCTGTACTTTCTCCTGAATAGAGCCAGTGGTTGGCCATTAACTTGTTTCCAGGGTCACTACTGAGCATCTTTTTGAAAGTTTATTCAAAGGAATAAAGGGTGAGAGAAGGAAGACTGAGAGGAGTGGGAGAGACAAGACCACATTTGAGTAAATGATATGACACAGTTCTGCACTTCTACTGTCTTCCAGTCACTGCTTTAATTTTAAAAATACTTTTAGTGAGATATAACTCACATACCATACAATTCATCTGTTTAAAGTGTACTATTCAGTGGTTTTTAGTGTATTCAGAGTTGTACAACTATTACATGATACATTTTAGAAGATGTTTATCACCTCAAAAAGAAACCTGGTACCCATAGCAGTCATTCACCACATCTGCGTAATCCCTCTGTCTAGACAACTGCTAATCTACTTTGTGTCTTTATAGTTATGCATAGTCTGGTCATGTAAAAAGAATCATGTAACATGATTTTGTGACTAGCTTCTTGAAGTTGGAGTTTCACTATTGTTGCCCTGGCTGGAGCATGCTCACGGCCATGGCAGTCTCTACCTGCTAGGTTTAGACAATCCTTCCACCTCAGCCTTCCAAGTTGCTGGAACTATAGATGCATGCCATCATGCCTGGGTAGTTTTTGTGATTTATTGTGACAAAAGTTTTTGTGATTTATTGTGACAAGGTCTCACCAAGTTGCCCAGGCTGTTCTCAAACCCCTGGGGTCAGGCAATCCTCTTGTCTCAGCCTCCCAAAGTGCTGGGATTACAGGGTGAGCCACTGCACCTGGCCAGCATAGCATTTTAAAAGTTCATCCATGTTGTAGCATGTGCTGGTACTTCATTTCATTTTATTGCAGGATAATTTCCACTATATGGATATACTACATTTTAAAAATCCATTTATTGGTGGATAGAATCTGGGTTGTTTCTACTTTTTGGCTATTGTGAATAATGCTGTTACGAACATTCATAAGCAAGTTTTTGTGTGGACATATTTTTTCATTTGTCTTAGGTCTACACCTAGAAGTGGTATTGCTGGATCATATGGTAGTTCTGTGATTAATTTTTCAAAGAACCACTAGACTGTTTTCCAAAGTGGCTGTACCATCATAACCAGCACGGTGTGAGGATTCTTATTTCTTTATACCATTTCCTACAAACGTTATGATCTGTCTTTTTGATTATGGCCATCCTAAAGGTGTGAAGTGATGTCTCATTTTTTAAAAATTCATAAACATTTATTATACAAGTATTTGTTTTTTAGTGTGATAAAATATGACATAAAATTTACCATTTTAATTATTTTTAGTTAGACGATTCAGTGATACTAAGTACCTTCACATTGTTGTGCAACCCTCAGCACCACCATCTCCAGAACTTTTTTCATCTTTTCAAATTGAAGACAGGAGCTCGTCTATTACATGCACAATTGAATGCCCTGCACAGTTCCTGATGTGTCATAGGTGCTTAGTAAATGCTCACTGAATGAATGATAGTGGATATCCAGTATAGTACTCATGTTTCATTTCTAGACTAAGTGCACTCTGCTCACCATCTCAATCACAGAATGCCCTGTACCATATGTGTTGTCTGACTTCTGACCTCATCAGTAGTGATATACTTCATATCTTTCTTCTCTCCGTGTATATTTATTGATAACCTAATACGTGTAAGACATTATGAGCTGGATTTTAAGGTCACCAAAATGAATGCAATTTGATCTGTTGATTGATTGTTCATCAGTTCTTATCCATTTTCTCTTGTGATAATGGCATATTCTCAGGACCCAGATGACTGCTTTCTTCAGGTAGATCCTTTTACAGTGGAGCACAGTGAAAGCCACTGGCAGAGACTAAGATTGTAATCTGGATTTAGAAGACCAATTTTGGGGACCTAAAACCTTTTAAACAGTGATCTCATTTTTCCTTCTTCCCTATTGTCTGTGAATTTTGGAATATGGAGAACAATGTATCAATAAATAACTAAAATGAAATCAATCTTTACATTTTTTCTTCCTTAACATTTCATTGAGATAGAATGGGCTGTATGGTGTTACTCTTCTTCCCAAGAGCCACTGTTGTTCTGTTAGGTTTCTTAATGTCAAAATACTCTGAAATATCAAAGTTCTATTATCAGTTATCAAAAAAAGGTTTTTTCAGTATAATAGATAAGAAGAAGATATTTAACAGGTTTTTTTTTTTACTAGATCAGATTAAAAACATGTTAAAAATAGTCAGGAGGGATATATAACAGAAGGTGCTACTCTATAATAGAGCCAGGGATAGCACACAATGAATTGTGCCTCCTATAAAAGTCACAAAGAGCAACTGAAAGATCTTTTCTTAAAACTATCTTTCAAAAAAGAAGATATAAAGTCTATTATTTAGGAAAGAATTTGAGAAGTTAGCATGTGAAAGAAGGTAACATGATATAGGTTTGAATCCAAAGTCTGCAATTTACTTGGTGAGATCCTTAGGTTTTCATATCTCCAGGGATAATGATAGTTCCTATTTATATGTTTGTTTTAAGAATTAAATGATAATTAGATGTAAATTTTCCATGTATAATTACTGAATTAGCATAAGTATTTAAAAGTAAGTGCTAAAAATAGCTGAGAGAGTGATCCTCACATGGACCATGTAAGGAGATCATGAGAACAAGAGAAGGAAAGCCCAAGTCATTAGACTCTAAGACAGTACCACCCATTTTTTTTTTAACTTGTAAATTTTTTATTTTAAAATTGTGGGGTACAATTCAGGGTTAGGTATGCAAGTATTCATTGTGCAGATACCCTTGTTGATGAGGTGTGCCCCCCTCCCCAGGCAGATTCCCACTACTGCCAGTCCCACTTCCCTGCCCCTCCTACCCTCTCAGTAGCAGTTTCCCACTACTATCATAGTATTACGATAGTTGTTCAAGGTTCACTTATAAGTGAGAACATGTGATACTTAGTTTTTTGTTTCTGTGAAAGATCACTCAGTATTATAGACTCTAAGTCCACCCAGGTTGCTGCCAAGTTCATGATTTTGTTCCTCTTTATGGCTGCATAATATTCCACTGTGTATATGTACCACATTTTCTTTTTTCTTTTTTTTTTATATAATCAATATTTTTTATTATGATATTGTGGGGTATAGTTAAGGAGTACCACCCATTTTAAATGAATTAAACTTTACCAACCCACATAGTTTCCCAATGCAGAGTGCTGAAAAATCCACAAATACAATCTTAGAGCTGTTGTTCTTAAGTTACAAAGAAACTAAGATACCTAAGAACTTAGAGTGGAAGATGTTTTTAAAAAGAGTAATTGAGAGATTTCAGAACTGCAGATAAGTATGTCTGTGTAGATGAAGCAATGATACTATTAGTTTTTGGTAATTGAAAAAAGGAAGGTCTAATCAGGGAAAGCCTAAGAACCATATATATATATGAGGTGCTAATGAAGATGAGACCTGGGAGATGGAAATTATGACCTCTTAGATGAACCAATCAGAAGGACTGAATGTTTGGACAGAGGACTCTATTAGGCAAATAATGCTAGCTGGTAGAAAAAAATTAAATTTCAGTAAACTAACATAAAAAGTTGATTTATAAGTCATATAACTGTAGAATGTGTGACATTCCTGGTCAGGGGGTGGCTTTCTTCCATGTGGCACCTGGCTCCTTTCATTTCATGGCTCCATTATTTCCTACGGTCTTGGAATTGTCTGCATCTAACAGGCAGAAGAGTCAAATAATGGGAAAGGCATAGCTGCTTCTTAAAAATCCCAGCTGGAGGAGGAAATATTTGCAAACATATATCTGATAAGAGATTAATATCCAGAATATATAATAAACCTCTACAACTCAACAACAGAAAAAACCCCATGAAAAATGGTCAAAGGACTGGAATGGACATTTCTCCAAAGAAAGCATACAAATGATCAATAAGCACTGAAAAGATGCTCAATATTATTAGTCATTAGAGAAATGCAAATAATGAGATACCACCTCACATAGTGTAGTATAATAATGTGACTATTACAAATAAAATGGAAAATAGCAAATGTTGATAAGGATGTGGAGAAGTTGGAAATTTTATGTATTGCTACTGGGAATATAAACTGGTGCAGCCACTGTGGAAGACTGCATCATGGTTCCTCATAAAGTTAAATGTGGAATTACCATATAATTTAGCAATCCTCCTTTAATATTCCCAAAAGAACTGAAAACAGGGTCTCATACTTACACACAAATATTCATTGCAGCATTATTCACAATAGCCAAAAGGTGGAAACAGGCTATGTCTCCATCAACCGATGAAAAGACAAAACAAATGTGGTATATATGTACAATGGAATATTATTCAGCAATAAAAAGGAATAAAATTCTGATGCAGGATACAATATTGAGTGGACCTTGAACATGTTACATTAAGTGAAAGAAGTCAGCTACAAAAGAACAAATATTATAAAATTCCACTAATGTGAGGTAGCTAGAAAAGGCAAATTTGTAGAAATGAAAGTGGGGGGGCTATCAGGGTTGGGTGGAAGGCTGAATGGGGAGTTATTATTTAACATGTACAGAGTTTTCTGGTTGAGATGATGAAAAAGTTTTGGAAATGATGGTGATGTATACACAATATTATGAATGTACTTAATGCTACTGAATTATGCACTTAAAAACTCTTAAAATGGTAAAATTGTATGGTATGTACGTATTTTACCAAAGTTAAAAAAGTTAAAAAAGAAACTAAGCTGGAAAAGACACACATGCCTTTTGTTCACATTCCGCTGGTGAGAAGTAGTCTCATGGCCAGGTTAGGATTGAGAAAGTGTGGACAATGCAGTGCCTGATTGAGCAACCACTTCCCAGCAATAATTCCAAAGTCTGGAAAAAACAGAATGAGTATTTTGTGGACAGCCAGCTATTTTGGCCACAAAGTCCAAATTTAAAAATTCTTTTTGGTGTAGATGCAGCTTAGAAAATAGTAAATCAAATTTAGAGCAACTCTTTGAAACTGTTGTGTCAGAAGATCCTGAAAGGTTCCTATCAAACCTGAGTTTGGTAAAAGAAATATTGACGTTTGCATTTTACCAATTTAAAATGAATACACTGTATAAAATGTTTTCTATTTTCATGTGTGCTCTGTGTCTTATTATTATGGCTTGCGTTAGTTGACCTTTATTCTTCTGACCCTGTTTGCCCCACATGTCCATATGTGCTTCAAAGGCTGTACTACACTGTGTTTCAGGAGTGGACAACTGTATGGTATCCCAACTGTGGGACAGCAAAGGTCTCTTCTGTATGAGGAAGAATGTTGAGTTTAATTATGGGCAAAACATTTTAAAAGGAACAATGCAAATGAAACTATAGACTGCTTATCATTAAATATCACAATAGTGAGGCAAATGGGAACCATTCCTCCTGAAGGACAGTGGAAGATGCTGGGATGTTTGGCTTGTAGGCCAGATGATTAAACAGAGCTCTGAGAGAGGTTCACAGATACGTGTCTTCCTCTCCTGTGAGGCACAGAGGAGGTTCATGCTGTGAGCAGCTCCAGAAGGCAGGGCCTTAGGTCCTGGTGAAAATTTTAGGGCAGCTACTTTGTGTTCAACATAAGAAAGAACTTGCCAATGGGTTGAAGACTCAGCTATTTAGAGGCCAACTTCTGGACCTAGTGAGTCCTCTGCACAGTAATGCCCCAGTAATCTCAAAGGGAGACTGAAAAAAGGCAATTTCAGTGCTAGTGAGAGGTAGCCTTATGACTTCTAGAAGCCCTTCGAGCTGTAAAATTCTGATTCTGATTTTGCCAATGTTTGCGACCATTCCTACAGTCTCCAAGATGAAAAGTGGGGAGAAGTTAATGTAATGAAAGAAAGCTATTAAGATGTAAATTGTTTTCTCTATAAGTGCTTTCATAATGTGCTGAAACATACTTTCACTTTTATTCCCTTATGCCTAGGCTGCTGATACTCACTAACTAAAGATGAAAATGTGGTATCAAGCAGGTTATACTCGTACAAAGAGAGACAGCTAACATCTGGTTCTTTCGTTTTTCCTTTTACTGATAGAATCAGTGCTACACAGTGTCTCTAATGCCTTTTCTTTTATATTCTTAGTTTTAGAGAAAGTAAAAATCTAACGTAGGGCAGCAATTATTGCAGCACATTGCTGCTATATTCAGCAAACAGTGGGACATTTAAAGTGAGGACAGTTATTAGTGGGATTAAAACAGTAATAAACTTTATAGAGGCATTTAATAACTCATTTACAGATCATGAAACTAAGCTAATAGACAACCTTCATGGATGAAGTGTTCTATTTGTCTTGTGGTCCACTGCTTTGACTTTTAGTCAAATGCCAAGAGATCACTTAGATTTCAAATGTACATCTTATTGTTAAAGGCTGTAGAATTTTGCACACTTACAAATGAGTCCCCAAAGAACAATGATTTAGCATTCAAATTTTTAATAAAAAGTAAGGTATCAGCTCTTTCTCCTTCCAGATGTATAAATGAGAGATTGTCAAATACTAAAATTGTCTTTAGTCTGCATAAGCTCCAAACTTCGGATTTAATCCAGTCTTCTTCTCAGTTACTAGCTATAACTAGGTGAATAAATTATAAACCATTTACCTCCTCTTTCATGAACAATTTTCACCATAACTGAGTATTTCTGGACATCATAGTTTTTTTCTTCTGCCTTCTAATAGTTCCCTCTCACTCTGTACAATGCCCAGAAGATTTTCTTTTCTGTTAGAAACAGTTGTTCTGATCTGGGTTTTATTTCCTTCAACTTCATTCAACAAACATTTTTTGAACCATAGAATATTATTCTTAAAAAATAATTTGTCCAAAACCCTCCCTGTACAGATGAAGAAAGCTAGGTCAATGAAGTGCTCAGGATCCCCCAGCCAGAAAGTGGCTGGGATGAACCTGAGATGCAGAGGTACCAACTCAAGCTTTCTTCCTGCTCTGTGCCCTCACTGAGGGCTGACTCACCTTTCTCGTCAGAATAGCAAGTTCTTAGCCTAGACATCATTGGGTATTCTTTTCTACCTCTTGTTTGGCACCAGGCTTTTGCTTTAGGTTATGTTTGTTGTTTATGCAATGAACTAGAACTCTGCCTTCTCTTTAAAGTTTATGTAACTGATGACTTGAGGTCCCTGCTTTAAAGGCATTACAGGTTTTTTGGTAACTTCTATCTCCCCAAAATGTCTGTAACCAAAGTGCAATCCAACCACACAGACACATGCTCTTTAGAACTTTTGGAGCTGTGTCCTGGATCTGGTTACTTACATTTAGCTCAGAATAAACCTCTTCAAGTATATTTGGCTGAACTTAGAGTTTTTTCATCATCAATATTTGCCAGAAAACTAAAGTAAATGTCATATTTAATAGTGGAATATTGAAAATTTCACCCTGAAATTGGGAACAAGACAAAAATGTCCACCATGACCACTGCATTAAACATTGAATTGGAGGGCCTAGTCAGTACAATCGGTTAAGAAAAAGATATAATAGATGTATTAGAAGCAGAAAGGAAGAAACAAAACTACCACTATTTTTAGACAACGTGATTGTGAACCTAGGAAAATTAAAAAGAACTGACAAACTGTTCAAATCAATCAGCAATTTAACACAGTCACAAGGCACAGGATCAATGTAAAACAATCTATTGACATAAGATTGATATAAAAACTGACTTACTTTCTACCAATCATAATAAAATTTAAAGAAAATTTAATATGTAGTAGTGTTGATGAAAATATCCCAAACTCTCTAAAATATTCTAAGATGGTTCATTCTTGAGCTAAACTTGAGGTCTTAAGCCTGGAACATCCATTCTCAGGAGGTCCTGGGAAAGTATGTCCACTGTGGCCAAATGGTGGCTTGGTTATATACACTTTTAGGGCAGCGAAAGTTACAAAAAATGTAAATCAACACATGTGAGGTTTTTATTTGGCCCAGGAAGGAGGGACATTTCCAAGCAGGGGACTTGTAGGTCATAGGTGGATTCAAAGATTTCTTGACTGGTAATGTATAGTTCTTATCAGGAGCTAAGATGTTTTGCTGAGACAAAGGGAGGAAAGACTCTAGCTTTGTTGATATGTCGATGAAGTCCTATGTGTGACAGACTCCAGGGAGGATAGATAAATGTCTTAGAAGGTTCCCTGAGTCTAGGAATCCACAAAAGTTTTTCAGGACCATAATCCTTCTTTATTGGTTATGTTATGATTGGAAAGCAGACTTTAGGATATAGAGTAATAGGGTAATAAAACTCTGTTTGGTGAGTCCTTATCAGGCAGTGACTCCCCAACCTTTAGTTAGGAATTTGGATAAGAGTAAGAAAGGTCAGATTTAGTCCTCAGTGGCATTCATTAAAAATGTCTAGGAATAAGCCGGGCTCGGTGGCTCAGCCTGTAATCCCGCACCTTTGGGAGGCTGAGGTGAGTGGATTGCCTGAGCCCGCGGGTTCGAGACCCACCTGGGCAGCGAGACCTCATCTCTACAATAAATTAAAAAATCAGCCGGGTGTGGTAGTGCGCGCCTGTAATTCCGGCTACTTGGAAGGCTGAGGCGGAAGGATCGCCGGAGCCCAGCAGGTTGAGGCTGCGATGGCTGGGAGCGGCCACTGCACTCCAGTCTGGGCGACAGAGTGAGACTCCAACTCAAAAAAAAAAATGTCTAGGAATAAATCTAATGGAAAAAACTTCTATACTGAACATTATAAAGCATTAGGAAAAACGTGCAGGATTTTTTAAAGCATAGTATTTATAATAAGAAAAACTGGAAACTTCTCTAATGCTCATCAACATTAGAATATTTAAGTACTGTGGGGTACTTAAACATAATGGAATGCTGCATAGCGATAAGAATGAATGAACTACAACTGGTTAATACAGTATGGATGGATCTCAGGAGCATAACATATAATTCCAGTTATATATAGTCCAAAGCCAGGCAACTAATCTTTGATGTTAGAAGCCAGGGTAGTAATGACTTCTGGGAATAACGTCTGGAAGGAACTTCTGTGTTCTTTCCAGACATTATGGTATGTCTCCTGACCAGTCCCTGAATGAGCAGTAATGCTCCATTACCATGGCTGGCAAGTGTTGGAATTGGCAATGTTTTCACACAGGGTATTTGTGTGGGTGTGTTCAATTTGTGGAAATTCATCTAGCTGTGTACTTGTAATATGTACACTTTTTATATGTCTACTATATATTAATAAAAGTTCTCTGAAAGAGTTGTGAAATTTTTATCTGCATGTTAGGCCAGAATCCCAGCAGGGCTTACAAAATGCTAGGGTGGACCAGACAGGGGGTCTGCAATCCAGTGTTGTACAGAAGATGCAAAGAATTGCACAGAAGTTAGATGGGAAAATAGTTTATTTAGAAAGTAAATTAAGCCGGGCTCGGTGGCTCAGCCTGTAATCCCGCGCCTTTGGGAGGCTGAGGTGAGTGGATTGCCTGAGCCCGCGGGTTCAAGACCCGCCTGGGCAGCAAGACCTCATCTCTACAAAAAATCAAAAAAACAGCCGGGCATGGTAGCGCATGCCTGTAATTCCGGCTACTGGGAAGGCTGAGGCGGAAGGATCACCAGAGCCCAGCAGGCAAGGCTGTGGTGGCCGGAAGCGGCCACTGCACTCCAGTCTGGGCAACGGAGTGAGACTCCAACTCAAAAAAAAAAAGAAAGTAAATTAGAGAGAGAGAGAGAGAGAGAGAGAGAGGAGATTCACCTCCCCGAGCTAGTAGAGGGTGCCAAAGCTAGGAAAACATGGCAGCCATAGCTCAAAGAGCCACATGGCCAGACCAGAGTTTAGCAAAGCAATGGCAAATGGCTGCTTGAGGTTGAATGCTTTCAGACCTTCCCTTTGATGGGGGCAGGTTGTTAAGGTGATGATTGGGTGGTGGTCAATGTTTCACATTATGAAGGGGCAGGTGAGCACAGGTACTGATGTCAGGTGATAAACGACAAACAGGTGGACTAGTAACATGACTGCTGCCATGTTGATGGGTACTGTGTCACAAAGATCACAAAGGGCTGATTAGGTTAATTTGTTTCCTATGCAAATGCTTGGAATAGAAAAGCTAATTAGTATAAAACAAGCTGGGGAGGGGTTGTAAAACAATTATCAATAGCTACCTCTGAGGAACTGGTGCTGTCTTAGGTGGACAAGCAAGATAATATTAAGAAAATGTGACAGAACTAGACCATGTTAAAATGGCTGTTCTTTGACTATATTTATTATGTCCCTTCTATGCAGATAGTAGCTTATATATGCAGATAGTAGCTTACCATTGGGTATATGTGTTCCTTAGAGTCAGTCAGTTAGATTGGACTGCCATTTGACAGTACTGCATATGTGACCATGCACATTTTGATGCCAGGTGAAGTATGGTGCAAAACTTGTGGGCCCATTAACTTGACCCTAAAATGATTTTCAGAGTGACCAGCAAAGTTTTAAAGCAGAGTGTATTAGTGAGGGGTGAAGGAAAGAGGAAGTTTCATGCCATAAAGACCTGACACTGACTAGTCTTTCAAAAAGAAAGACTGTGCTTTTGCTCTTAATTAAAATCTAGATATATTTTCACAATAATTGGTATGCTAAAGAGGGTGGAGTACAAGTAACCTCAGAGAGGTTGCCATCTCTCTACTTCTGATGGGAGGAGAGGTAGTGTTTTTCTGGAACATATATTTTTCCTTTGTAGGAGACTTGCCGGACTTTGAATACACAAGTTCATGAACTAATAGGTGGTTTTATTAACATTTCTGTGGCTTTGATCAGTTAAGGGTTGGGGTTGAATCCTTTACCTTTGACAGGGAACCTGAAGGATCTTTAATGATTATTATGGTAAACTATGAGGTGAAATGTTGGGCTGTCCTATTACATCTGATGGGATTTTCTTTTGATTGGCCAAGAAGGTGGTAGACTAGAGGGTCCATGTACCAGCCTGGCCTACAGTAAAGATGCAATAAGAAAAATGTCTGAATGCTTCCTAAAACCTGCCTACAAGAAATGTATCTATCTATGCCTAACCTGTGCTACCGTGCCTCAATGTAACCTTGCCCATCCAACCAGGGTACATGTCTGAACTACCTCCTCATCTGAAAGGTGGGATAATATTATCTTTGTTTAATAGATAATTAATATTGGCATATCGATGTTATTGAGGATATGTGCATTTCCTACCCTTTAGGGGACAATATGTGTATGTGTGTTAAAAAATTATGTACACACACATGCACAGACACACGGTGTATCTGTGATTAAAAGCAACAACTCTGGTATGAATTTTAAATTACTACTCTTGATTAGATTGAAAATGCTCTATCTACAAGTGCAATGTTGTCTCTAAATATATGCTTACAGTTTACATTTATATACCTAAGTAAAAGTATATATTTATGTGAATATGTTCACATATAGAACAAAATTCACTGGAGATTTTTTACAATGAGATTGTGCCTATATATTTTTTCCCCTCTGAAAGCTATTATGTAAAATAAAACATATGATTAGTTGCATTTAGGTTGTTATACATGATAGGTTGGGACCTAATAATGATTTTTCTCCCTTTGTAGCTTGTCAGATTTAATCAGTAGGTAATCAGACATTGATGGAAAATGAAATACAAAATTATGCTTTGCACTTCCATATTTGCATGCATCAGTCTGAAGGCCTGAGCCATTTTATAACCCAAAATAACATAAATGGCTTTAATTTCCATTCACGTAGTCATTCACATATTCATTTATTTAAATATCTGTTTAGAACTGACTAATTTCATCTGCTATTCTAGGCACTGGTCACAACAGTGGATAAAACAAAGGTCCCTGTCTTATAGTCTAGGTGGAAGAGACAGTAAATAACCTGTGTAGTAGAAATATGTCTGATGTTGACATAAACAGTAAGGGGTTAGGACATGTGAGATGAGGTTGCTGTGAGCAAGGTGATTGGGAAGACCTTTCTTTTTATGATGATATTTGAGCAAAGACTTGAAGGAATGAAGGGAGAGTCAATCGAGTGTTTAGGGGATGAGCATTCTCTACCTGGTCAACTGAATTCTCAATTCAAAATCAAATTACCCAAAATAATTTTAAATATATCTCTATTTCTGTGGGACTGATTGTGTTTCGTTTTGTTTTGTTTTATTTATGTGTATTTGGATTCAACCAAAATGGCTTTTCCTATTGCTGAAATCAAAGCACTGATTTACATAACTAGTTCTAAATGTTGAAGTTCTGGAATTAAGTATTTCTAGTTCCAGCTCTTTTCAAAGTTTTTGCTTTCTTTTCAAATATATTTACATACATGAATAAGATTCACTTTTTTTTTTTCCAGAAAGACAAGGTATCATATCATTTGAGGATATTGAAATGTCAGATGTTAATGATCATGTTCCTTTTTTTTTTTGAAAGGCAAAACATACTAAATGATTCATAAAGCATGTATGCTAATTGCAAGTATATGTTTAAGTTAAATGTAATCTTGTTATGACTTTTTAGTCTAACAAGTACAGCTCTTATTTCAGCAAATACACCTCTTTTAGTTTGGTGAGTTCCGGTTTCTTGTGGGGGAGCCCCCAAGAAATGTTACAGCTCTTATCGTTACAGCTATTTTTGTTTGGTCAGCTCTTTTAGTTTGAACTGAGAAGAATAAAGTGCATGGACCCTGAAGAGCTAGTAAGTTGGTTTGTTAAGCGCAGAAAAGCTCTTGGCAGCGATAGGGGACCCAAAAGTGGGTTGCCGGCAATGTGGCTGAGTTCGAGGGTATTTATGGGATGGAAATAGGCAAGTGCATGCTGATTGATTGGCAGGTGGACTTGAAAATGCACCAATCAGAAAGAGGCACAATAGTGCAAAGGACCAATTGGGAGAAGACAGGATGAGGGTCAATTGGGAGAAAGCATGCCAGAATGAGGCAGGAGTTCTCATTCCGGTCCATGGACTCCATCCAGAACCTGCAGTTTAATCCTTAAGACACCAGACCATTCCTAGTTTGAGGAAGTTCTACTCGGAACCCACCCTAACTGTCTGCCTGACCAGATTCTTCCTTCCTCCTCTCTCAATATGAAAAGAGATATTTTTAGGTTAATTTTTCAACGAGTTCAGAACTCAAGAGTTTTTAATATTTCTCAATATTCTAACCTAAATCAATAGATGATTTCTAAAAAAGTTGTGTATCCTGTGACATGAGCTGGAATTTTCCTCAGAGCGTTTTAGAGTGTGCAGTATCTTTAGACCCTTTTAATTTGATTTCTCCATATTAGGAAGGTGGTATGGAGGAAGCAGGGTGCCCTGCAGAACTAGAGCTGACAGCTTGTATCTGCAGACCCTGAAAGCAATGCCCTTTTCTATTTCCTAGGTCAGTTGTAGGTTGCATTTTGCCCATAGCATAAAGGAACAGCTTACGTCTTGCTTATTTTGTAAATATGAAATGTCTCACACATGTTGAGTTTGTTGACAACTAAGTCTGGGTCTCGTGTTGGTTTTTTTGTTTGCCCTGTGCCCATTCCACGTCCACTGACAGCTCTTTGGGTTACCAGTTAGACATAAGAGATAGCCAGTTCCCTGGATAGTTTTGTGCACTTATCTGACTTTTTGTGAGAGTTTTAGGATCACATGGTGGTTTGGTGAGGAAAAACCTTACTTTTTTTTAGAAGACTGAAGTTCTGATCAGTTGACATCTACTGATATTTCTAACTTAGTCCTTTAGGTATGTAGGATCCTTCTTAGATTCCTATGGAACTAAATTTCTCTGTGCTCTTTATCAATCAGTTACCATTCTAGTACCTTAACTTTATAAGAAACTTCTCTGAACTTTGGCAATTAATAAAAAGTCTATCTAAAGTACAGATGTGTTTTCCTTTGGCTAATTTGTCAGTAGTTGTGTTGCTGTGTTAAAGGACATTGCATTTTTTAAAATAGATGTTGGTATATGGGTGCTGTATGTTTAGCCAGGTTTATTGAGATAATTTAAAGACAATAATATGCACTAACTAAGCTTGCAATTTGATGAGTGTTTAGTTGTGAAACCACCACCATAATCAGGAGGTGGAACATTTCTATCATCCCAGTTTTCTTGTGCCCCTTGCTGTGAGTTCCCTCACCCGCTCTCAGCAGTAGGCAGCCACCATTTTTCTCATGACTCTATAGTTTTGCCTTTTAAAAAATGTTATGTCAATGAAATTATATAGTATGTAACCTTTTGTGTCTGGCTTCTACCACATTGTAAAATGCTTTTGAGATTCCATCATGTTGTCACATGTATCAATCGTTTTTTCCTCTTGAATAGTATTCTGTTGTGTGGCTGTATCTCATTTTGTCTATCCATTCACAAGCTTGTAGACTTTTTTTGTTGATTCTAGCTATTGGGTGATGTGAATAAAGATAATATGAACACTCACATATAGATCTCTGTGTTTACATCTGTTTTCATTTTTCTCCAGCAAGTACCTAGGTGTAGGATTGCTGGGCTATATGGTAAGTATGTATTTAACTTTATAAGAAACTGCCTATCTCTATCATTAAAAAAGGTAAAAGATAACAAGTGTTGGCATAGATGTGGAGAAAAGAACCCTTGCGCACTGTTAGTGGGAATGTAAATTAGTACAGCCATTATGGAAAAAAATATGGAGGTTCCTCAAAAATTTAAAAATAGAACTACCTTGTGAACCAGCAATTCCACTTCTGGTGGATATATATCCAAAGGAAATAAAATCCATATGTTGAAGAGACATCTGCACTCCCATGTTCATTGCAGCACTGTTTACAGTAGTCAATATATGAAATTAACTTCAATGTCAATCCATGAATGAATGAATAAAGAAAATGTCAAATATATGCCCAGTGAAATACTAGTCAGCCTTAAAAACAAAAGAAGGAAATCCTGTCATTTATGACAACATGGGTGAACCCAAAGGACATTATGCTGAGTGAAATAAGCCAGGCACAGAAAGATGAATACCACATGATCTCATTTATATGTGTAATTCAAAAAAGTCACTCACAGAAGTAGAGAGGAGAACGGTGGTTAGCAGGTATTGTGGTGGCAGAGGAGGGTGGGAATGGGAGGGTGATTTGGGAGTTATTCAAAGAATACAAAGTTCAGTTAGATAGGAGGGATGATAAGGAATCTGTGGTACAGCATGGTGACCATAGTGAATAATAGTTGATTGTATTCTCGAAATGCTGGGAGTAGATTTTAAATGTTGTCACCACAAAAATAAGTATGTGAGGTGATGCTTATGTTAATTAGCTTGATTTAACCATTCATAGTATATACATGTTTCAAAACATCACATTATACCTCATAAACATATACAGTTTTTATTTGTTCGTCTTAAAAATTAATTTTTAAAAACTGCCTTTTTGCTTTTTAGAGTGGCTGTGCCGTTTGGCATTCTTACCAGCAGTGTGTGAATTCCAATTTCTTTGTACTCTCATCAACACTTAGAATTGTCAGTTTGTTTAATTTTAGCTATTCTAGTGGCTGTGTAGTGGTGTCTCATTATGGTTTTAATTGTATTGCCCTGAAGACTATTGATGCTGACCTATTCTAATTTGTCAATTAATAATTGTAGACTATAAAACAATGATTAAACTTTTCAAATTATTAGAGAAAACAAAAACAATGAAGGCCTACTAGAGAAACAAAAACAAAATGTGAAAAATTCATGAAAAAAACAGAAAGCATACAAGATAACAAATGATCACATTTATAGTAAAAATTTGCCATCACACACAGTAAGGGGAGTAATAAATATAGCTGCATAAAATGAGAGGCTGTTATTTAGGGCAGTTATTTTGGGAGTAATGAGGTTACTGGCATGAGCCTACACAGACACTTGGCCCTGAGTTCCAGGGTTTAGCTGCAATCTCCAAACCATTCCAGGCCTGGCTGTGCTTGGTATCATCTGATGGTCCCTGCAGGATCCAGTGAATGTATAGGTGGAGCTGCCATGGCAGGCTGGGAACTCTGGGACAACCTGAGCATTTCTGTGAATTTCCAGGTTACTTGATGCAGGTATCCAAGTTGGCTACTGGGGGTGTCAAGACCCTCACTTCACCACCCTGAGTCCTGAGGAAAGGTTGCCTACCATGCTCAGCTTGGCCTCTCCCTTCCCACACACTCCCTCTCCCTCTAACCAGCACAGAAGGTAAAGACTAAAATGAAAGTTCCTACTGTGGCCCCACCTTAGATCAGAGAAACCAAGATTTGTATATAGAGGGACCGTGGCATTGATTAAAAAAAAAAAATCTGTTAAAAATCTGTTAACTGTTAAAAACCACTGCCTTAAATTCTTTCAGCAGGAAAAGAAAGATAAGGTAAAAATTAATGAGCTATGTTTCCAATTTAAGAAGTTAGAGAAAGGAAAAAAAAAAAAAACCCTCAAGGAAGTGGAAGGAAGGAAATAATAAAGACAAGAGCAGAACTTAATGAAGCATACAGTTCATTAATGCAGTAGGGAAGGTGAACAAAACCAACTGATAGGTCTTTCACATGACTGATAAAATTGAAAACACTCAAGAAAGCCTTAAGAGAAAAAGAGAAGGTACAAATAAACAGGTTTAAAAATGAAAATACTGATATAGCAGTGACTGGAGAGAGAATAAGGGAATATTATAGCAAGATTGTACCAGTAAATTTGAAAACATAGAAAAATAAAGAAACTCAGAAAAATATGGCTTACCAGACTTTTTTTTTTTGAGTTGGATTCTCACTCTTGTCACCCAGACAGGAGTGCAGTGACACATCATGGCCACCACAGCCTCAACCTGCTGGGCTCAGGCAATCCTTCTGCCTCAGCCTTCCAAGTAGCTGGAACTACAGATGCACACCACCATGGCTGGCTAGTTTTTGTGATATATTGTAAAGATGAGGTCTCACCAAGTTGCCCAGACTGGTCTCAAACCCCCTGGGCTCAGGCAATTCTTTTGCCTTGGCCTCCCAAAGTGCTGGGATTACAGGCTGAGCTACCTCACTCGGTCTGCTTACCAAACTTCATTCAAGAAGAAGTAAAAAGTATGAATTATATTATAACTAAGCTGACTGTGTAATTTATCATCCAAGGCTAGACACTTTTAAAAATTTTGCTGGCTTAGCATGTGCAAACCAATGGTGTTCTAGGCTAACCATTAAAGAAATTTAAAAACTTTCCTACAAAGAATACACAGGCTCAGATAGTTTTACAGGAGAGTTCTATCAAAAGCTCAAAGGCCATATAATTCCAATCTTACACTCATCCGTTTAACAGAACAACATGTAACATTTGCCATTCATTATATAAGGTCAGTATAACTTTATACTGAAACTTGCTTAGGACAGTGCATCAACAAAAAAATTACAAATCAGTCTTTTATATGAACTTAAACAGCAAACAGAATCTAGTGAGATATGAAAAAGTAAATGCAATGTGAACATTTAATTTTAAGCCAGTAATCTAAGAATGGCTTAATATTAGAAAATCTATTAAACATCACTACATTGACACTTAAAAGGAGAAAAACTTATAACTTCAGTTGATGGAGAAAACCATTTGATAAAATTCAACACCCATTTAGGATTGAAAAAACATGAAAGAAAGTCTTAGCCTAACAAAAATAGGAGCGTTCCTTAATTTGATAAAGAATAGTTACCAAAAACTTCCAGCAAACCAATGAAAAGCATTACTTCTGAAAATTAGAAATTTCACTTATACTCAAGAGCCTATCTAGTACAGAACGTCAATTAAAGGATATAAGAGGTACAGCGATTGTAAAGTAAGAAACAAAACTGTCATTCTTTACAGGTGATATAACCATCTACACAGAAAGCACAAAGAATGTATAGGAAAATTATTAGAAATAATAAGACAGATTAGTAAATTGGTTGGATATAAGATCAGCATACAAAAAAGCTATTATGTTTCCATACCTCCAGAATGTAATTTAAAGACCTCATCTCTATAGTAAATCAAAAATTAGTCGGGTGTGGTAGTGCACGCCTGTAGTTCCAGCTACTTGGAAGGCTGAGGCAGAAGGATCGCCAGCGCCCAGCACGCGAGGCTGCGGTGGCCGGGAGCAGCCACTGCACTCCAGTCTGGGTGACAGAGTGAGATTTCAACTCAAATAAATAAATAAATAAAAATAAAGATGGCTACTATTTGAAATAAAAAATAAAATATCAATAAAACAATGTAAATATGTACGAGACCCTGTATAAAATGATAGTAGGAAAGACTAAATAAATGAAAATATATATTTTGTTCAGGGATTGGCAAAAGATATCAGCTTTCTTCCAAATTGGTTTATGGCCTCAGTGGAATTGAAATAAGTATCCCAACAGGATTTTTATTTTTGAGACTTGATTATATGATTCCAAGATTGATATGTAAGAGGAAAGGCCAAATATGGCCAAATTCTTCTAATTAAGACAGCAGAGTTTTAGTCCAAGTATAGTCAAATAAACTAATGGAAGAGAAAGATTGCTCAGAAACACAGCCATACTTGTTCCATGACAGAAATGGCATTTCAGATTGCTGGAGAAGTGATGGAGTACTCAATAAATGGCTCTGGAATAATTATTTCTCACTATGAGAAAAAATGAAATTGGCCTTCTACTTTATACCATTCACAAAAACCATGTCCTGATGCTTTATATATTTAAATATGAAAGATTAAACTTTAAAACTTTTAGAAGAAAATGTAAGCTAATGTCTTTATGACTTCAAGATAAAGGTTTTTTAAACGCTAGTCACAAAAGAAAAGATTGGTAAATTTGAGTTACTTTCAATTTTAAAAAATCTTTTCATAAAAAGACAGTATGTGGAAAGTGAAAACACAAGGCACAAACCTGTATATATGAAGATTTCCTCAATTTAATAAGAATTTTAAAAGACAACCTAATAGAAAATTAAGCAAAAAAAAGAGAAAAGAAAAAAAAGTTGATATTACTGAAGAGATAGCATAAATGACAAATGAATATGGAAAAAAGCCCAACCTTTTTAAAAGTCAGGAACTAGAAATTAAGACCTCAATGAGATACCATTTTTATACTATTAAATTAGCTCTGTATTGGTGGTGAATTTATGGATCTAAGTGAACATTGTAATGGAAGTATACATTGATAGCATTGTCGTTGACAACAGTTTAGCACTATCTTGTGAAGCTGAACATTTGTTATCCTATGATTGAACAATTCCTTTCCTACAAATATGCCCTAGATAAAAGCTTGCATATATGAGTTGAGAGAAATGTACACAAATATTCATAGCAGCATGAAAAGGGCACAAATGAACACCAGTAGGAGAATGGGTACATAAATGTGCTAGCATCAAACTCTAGAATATTTTCCAGCAGTGAAAATGAATGAATCAATGCTATATGCAACTACATGGATACATTTTAGAAACAAAATATTGAGTGAGAACAAACTACAGAATTCTACATGCAGTATTATAACCAATTTTATAACACTCAACAACAAAATTAAATAATATTTTTAGAGATAAATGCAAATAATCCTGTGAAAGCAAAAGCAAGGGAATAAAATACTCAAAATTCAAAGTAGTGGATATATCTAGGAGAATTATCTAGAGATGTTAAATGGAGTTGGTGATACTTAATTCTTAAGTTGAGTACATTTATGGGTTTTCATTTTATCATTATGCTTCATAATTTACTTATATTGCTGCCAGTACTCTTTTGATTATATCAAATACCACAAAACATTAATAAAACAAAATCATAACTACAATTGCAGATTATTTAGAAAATAATGACTCAGGGTAAACTATATGTCACATTTTATATGTTTTCAGTTAAACACCTCTCAAAGATTATAGATTTCAGTTATTTTTATTAACAAATAAGAAAAGTTAAGATAAATTGATCAAATATACAACTCAGGAAGTTCAAATGAAAGTAGGAACAGAATTAAATAAGTATAAGTTGAAAGTAAAATTAGATAGCAGGGCACATTTCAGAATTTAACCCTTTTGCATAGGCAGATAGGGCTACATAACAAAGTCAGACAACTGCAAAACGCCCAGCAGACCTTCAGCTGGAGTTGCTTCTGTGGGGTTTTGAATCCCCATGTGGGAAAACATGGGTGCGTGGACTGGAAATTTTGACCCTTCAGTCTGGGGAATGATGGGCAGTACTCCAGTGGTGGACTTCTAGGCAGGGAATTTCTGTCCACAGACCTCATTCTTTACCCCAGTGTGCCATACACGTTATCATTTCCCCCTAGATTGTTCCATTTTGTTAAGCTTAACGTTGACAAGTCTTTGTGTAACTGATACATTAATTAAAATGTCAGTACACAGTTTTTGCTAGAGAGTTAAAGTCAAAAGTAAAATTGAATGAAAAAAAAACAACTTAAGTTTATGTAGAAGTTGATGCTTAGTTTTCCACTCTTTTCATTTTGCGGTAGGTTATACACAGGCCATGAACCCACCATATATTTTGTATCAGTCAACAAATATTCGCCCAAGATAGTTGGTGCTCAGCACCCTACACATAGGAAAGAAGTCACTGACAGGAAATATTAGGATTCTGTTGTGGTACTTTGAGGGGTTATAAATATGTAATTCAGACTTTTCTGTTCATTATAGTCAACTCTTGATTGCCCAGGCTAGTATAAAAGGAAAGTGGATGGGTGGGAAGGGGAGCGTCTAGTCGGAGATCACAAGCAAGACACTCTTTATTTCATCAGAGTATCTTTATATTGGCGTTCTTCATGAGATTTCCTAGTGAAAGAGTGTTCATCCATAAAAAATACTTTAGGAAAACCAGTGTCCTACTGTACTTTACTTATGAGAATTGAGTTCCTAGTCAATAAAAGTACTGGTGAGAGAATGAATGAATGAAGTTGACACGTAGTCCATGTTTGGCCTTTTTAGGTTTGTCTTTTCTAGACATTTCACATAAATTGATTATCTTCCCCTAAATTCCTAAGGTGAGAATTTATAGACTTTGGAGCTTTTTTCCTTTCTAGCATTTAAAACGACAGATTTCTTTCCAAGCACTGTTGTATTTTTATTATCATTTCTTTTTAAATATTTTCTTATTTCCCTTGTGATTTCTTCTTTGACCTATGATTATTTTGGAAGTATGTTCTTTAATTTCCAAACATTTGGGGATTTTCTAGATTCTTTATTGTTATTGATTTCTAATTTACTTTCAGTTATGTTGAAAGAACATACTCTTAAATATTTGTTTTTTTGGAATTTATTGAAAATTATTATCTTAGCCTGGCACGTGGTCTCTTGGGGAAGGTTTCATGTGTACTTGGAAAGAATGTGTATTCTGCATTTGTTAGCCATGGTAGTCTATAAAAATCATTGACATCAAGGTGGTTGATAGTGCTGTACAGATTTTATATTGTTGGTTTTCTGTGCTGATTTGTTTTAGTGTTTCTGTCACAAGGAAAAGGTGTTAAAATCGTCAGTTATGACTGAATTTGTCTGTTTATCTGATTATTTGCATCAGTTTTGATTATGTATTTGTTTTTTTAGAGATGGGGTCTTGCCTGTGTAGCACAGGGTGGAATGCAGTGGCTATTCGTGGACATGATCCTCTCACCTCAGCCTCCTGAGTAACTGCAACTGCAGGCTCATGTCACCACACCCAGCTGCTTTACATATTTTGAAGTTCTGTTATTAAGTGGTCTTATATTTAAGATTGTTATGTGTTCCTGTTGAATCGACACATATCAATACGGAATGCTCTTTTTCTATTTCTGATACAATAGATTTGATTTTCAGAAACTTGACTATTAACATGCCTAGGTGTGGTCATATTTGTAATTTTTCTGTTTGGGGTTTGCTAAGCTCCTTCAATTTGTAGGCATATATTTTTGTTTTACCTGATTTGGAAAACTATGAGATATTAGTACTTAAAATATTTTTTCTCCCCCATTCTCTCTCTATTTTCCCTCTAGAGCACCAATTAGATATATGTATATTATATGTATTACTCTGTTTTGTATGACCTAGCAGATCACTGAATCTTATTTTTTTCTCTTTGGGCTGGGTAATTTCTATAGGTCCTCTGACCTTTTTTCTCCCATTTGTAGTCCACTCTTCTTCTCAACTAGTGAATGTTCATTTCAGATAATGTAATAATTTTTAGTTTGGTTTAGAATTTTTATTCTTAAAGAGTTATAAACCATTAATTCATTATGACCATATTTTAATGTCCTTTAACATATTATCATTAGCAGCTTTAAAAACCTGGGTTTCCCATCCAAGTACTAACCAGGTCCGACCCTGCTTAGCTTCTGAGATCAGACAAGATCAGGCACATTCAGGGTGGTATGGCTGCTTGGAGGAAGGGACATACCTCATCCACAAGGATACCTGCATGATCAATGTTTATATACCTAACCCAGAATTGTACCCCACATCTTTATAATAAATAAATAAAAACCTAGGCTATCTTGGTGTCTCTATTTAATATATCCTTTATTGGTAATGAGTTACATTTCCCAGCTTCTTAGCATGTATAATTGTTTTATTGCATCGTAGCTGTTCTGGAGGCTATATTGTCAATCTGAATTTTTTTTGTCTTCCTTTAGAGAATGTTGAATTTTTTTTCCTGGCTGTTATTTATTTTATTGGTGGCTCAGCTTGATTATCTCAAGGTTTGTTTCGAACTTTTGTTACCCTGAGCCTATTAGTAAGGTGTGGCTTCTCTTGGGTCTCAGTTGGATACTCAGAGTGTTTAGCTCGATCCCTTCACTTTGGATTGGCAGAATTATTATCTCCCAGCTCTGCAATCTTCAGTCTCTCTATTCAACTCACAGCTTGCTGTTCTCTGTCACACCTCCTGGAGTCTCATCCTAATGCCAAAGACTCGAGGGTACTACTCTGCAGATTTCTGAAACTCTTTTTCTGAGCAGCTCTACTCTCTTTATTACTCTACCAGGAAAACTCTAGATCTCTCTGTAAACTCTAACTCCCATATCCTCCTCCTCCTTAGCAAAGTAATACTGCCATCCTTTGCTTGGGTTGTGCTTCCTTGTGCCTTTGTCTGAAAAGTTCCTCCAGACAAAATGTTGGGGTTCTCAGAACCATTTATATTTTCCTCTCTTTGTTCATTTCTTTTGCTCATTTTTCTACTATGTTTTTTGGTGTTTTCTTATTGGTCTGACAGTGTTCTTTACAAATAAGTAAAAAAATTGACCTCTGTTCTTTACAAATAATAGAAAATATATTATGTAAATATTTATCACCTTTTTAACTTTTGATTTCATTAATGTATTTTATACAGAAATATGATATTTTTATTAAATACTATTTATATTTATACATTTTTTAATGGCTTCTGGCTTTTGTGATATGAATGCTTTCTCAACTTTACATTTTAAAAATTATCCTTTTTTCTTTTAATTTTATGGATTCAATTTTGATTATTAAATTATTGATCCAACTGGAATTTGTTTTGTGATATGTTGTGAGAGGAAAATTTATTATTTTATGATTACTCAGTAGTACCAATGCTGCTAACTGAATATTTCATCTTTTCTCCATTGAGCAGAAGTGCCAAGTTTTTGTACTAAGTTTCTGCATATTTTTGTATAGACTTTAGACCTCTTTACTTTTCCCCCTTTATTTGTCTACTCATGTGCAATGCCAAATTCTTTTAGTTTTTGTAGTATTGTTATGTATTTAAATATATGGTTGGGATAGTTTCTGCTTCCAGTGACTTTACCTTTTCTAACAGTTTCCCTGCTATTTTATTTCTTTATTTTTCTACAATAACTTTGTAATTTGCTTGTCTAGTTTGAAAAAAACATGTTGACTGCTTACTTTGTTGCAATTACTTTGAATTCATAGGCAAATTTAGACATTGACAGAAGAATTGACTTTTTTTTAAAGATATTGAACTTTTCTATACAAAAATATGGCATATTTCTTCATTTGTTAAGGCTGTCTGCTTCTTTCTTTCTCAATAATGTTTTAAGTATTTCTTTGTGTAGACCTTGAAGAGTTCTTGTTAAATTTATTCTCATATCTTTTTCTGTTATTATTCAGAGTTACTAATTTTGTCATATCAGAGAAATGGCCAAAGGGCCACAGTCAGGATTGGGAAACAGACATTTGGGTTGAGAGGGAAGACATAGCGTTGCCACCAGTTTCAAATCACAGGTACAGGAAAATACTTAATACCTTTGATCTATTTCTGAAGATGTCAATTTGGGAGTCCTGCCTCTGAATTGGGTTAAAATTAAAGTTGGGAAAGGAAAAATTCATATGTGAGAATAATCCTAGTCATACCTTGTGTGTATTAATATTAATACTCTATTAATGTTTGATTTGTGGGAGGTGACATTTGAGAGACAGTTTTCCTGGAATAAGATGATTTGAGTAACTAATTCACAGGAAAACTTGTGTCTACTGGATCTTAGGGTGTATTAGTGCTGACTTCATTTAAAACGTAGCAAAGTAGGTGCATTTCCTACACAAAAAATTTTTTTGCAGATAGTGCCCAGAGAGATGAAGCTTAGGGAGAAAGCATTCTTTCCTACCCAAATGGGAATCATAAGGAGAAAAGATTTTTGCAGGAAGGGGAATGGTGCTGCTCTTTGGCTCATTGGGCTGTTATAGGATTTGGCTCCATTACTAGAGGATTGTAAGCCCTGGGCCAGGCAAGAGAATGAAAGTTTGAGTTAGATCACACACCCTGCCTCTGGATACTCCCAGTCTTCAGAAGACCCCATTGTACTTGATAGAGAATTTATATTAAAGGATTTATATTACTCGTCAGTGATGAGCAACAGGGAACCCAATAGGACAATGAGGAATAAGCCGATGTTGAGATTAGATGATCCAATGCTGAAGTGTCTGTCAGTGAAGTATCTTTAAAAAATTCGAATCATGACTTTATTAGCAGAAAAATATAAAAAGGGATAGGATGGTATTTTCAGGGGGCACTAAGGCCAGCTGAATGTTTCCTTAGGAACTGAGAAATTGGCATATTTGAAAAAAGACAGACAAAAAGAAGAGATGAAGGAAATTTACATGAAAGTGGCTAACTCGGACAGGGAGTGGCTGGAGGAGGCAGAGGGATTGAGATGGAGCCTGAGTGAAAGGGGTGGCTCCTGAGAAGGAATGAAATCCCTCTTGCTCCGAGACTTCTAGCATCAACGACTAGAGTATGTCATTTTCTCAGCTTCATTTTCTGTGTCCTTGATTTTCACATCGTGCCCCTGTGCCAAAGCCATCCCATTTAGTCAAGCAAAGCCAGCACTTTAATGCCCCACAATTGGCTAAGCAGTACTTATTTTCTTGGTATCAAGTTTTCTCACAGCTAAGACCATTGAAACTTTCTTCAAAGTGGAACAAATCTTACAAAAGTGTCAGAATGTAATAAGCATTTCACTTGGTATTACAGAAACTCAAACTGAACCCTGAACAGAAGAAGCCTTAGTCACTGTTAGCAAATTGGTAAGTTTCAGGCCACAATTTAAAAATGCTTAAGGTACTTTCAGTCATTCTTCTTTTTAGTTCTTTACAGTATGTAAAATATCTATATATTTTCCAATCACAAGAGTAATACATACTCATTATAAAAAATTAAATAATGCTGAAGTATATGAAGTTAAAAGTAAACTCACTCCCAGAGGTGACCTGGATTATCTGTGTGGGTGGAGTTTACCAAGCAGAACTAGGTAGTGAGGAAGAATCCAGGTCTTGAGTTAGCTTGACTGGGTTATATCTTTCCGTAATGTGTAATATTCTTCTTTATGTAGGTTTCACATTTCTGAGCAATTTGTTCCTGAAGAAGTAGTTTAAGTTGTAAGTTAGCTATGAAAGGGATTTTTTAAGTATATATTTCTACTGGACTGACTTCCACCTCTCTGGATGGTCTCCATTTTTTTATCTGCAAGGTGGTAGGAATAATGACTGAGTGGCCATGGAAGTTAATGTAAGATAACGTGTGTAAAATAGCACAGTGATTTAAAAATAGAAAGTATTCAATTAAAAAATTACTCTCAAATGCCTATAATATGTATGCTAAAAGCTAAATTTGGATTATTCTCTATGTACTCTTTTCTAACTTGATTTTCAAGTTAGTTCTGTCATAGATATATTTCTGTGTCTGTACATGTAGTTCTACTTCATCTTTTATGATTCTCAATCTCATCATTCCTTTCCCTCTCTAAGTAGGCTTCTTTAATTGTTAAGATGAATGTTCTTCATAGATTTATTGATCATTTGTATTTATTTGGTAAATAACTGTCCCTTATTCTTTGTTCATGAATAACTGCAGTATTTGTCTTTTTCTTAGTGATTTATAAGAGTTTTTTGTATATTAGGGATATATACTACATTTTATGTAACTTTTGCTAAAAATATGAGTTATTGTTATTAAGTTCTTTGTTATGTAGCAATTCTGAACTTTTTAATTGTCAAATCTATCAATATTTTCTGTTATGCTTTCTGGTGACCTTTCCCACTCAAGGGCTTGTATTCATATTTAAAGCTTTAATCTGGTCAGGATTTGTTTTTATGAATAATAATGTAGGTATTTATCCTTATTTTTTCTTAATAGTTAGGAACTATTTATTCTTCCTAAAATTTGAAATTCATATTTTCTTATATGCTCTGTTTATATTAGAGTTCAATATTTATATACCAAATTTCTATTATCTATATCTGGACTCTGTCTTATTCTATTGGTATAGGTCTTAACTTCTGTATTGGTATTATGATATTTTAATTATTGTAATGTTGTTGGAATATATTTTGATATTTGATAGGGCTAATACTTAGTCTCTTTTTCAAAACATACCTGACTATTCTTATGCATTTATATTTTCAAATTAACTTTAAAATCAATTTATTTTGTTCCCCCAAAATTCCAGTAAGATTTTGATTACTAATATGAATTACATGCCAATTTGGATTGTATTTGTATATTCAGATGCTTTCAGTTGAAGGTCTTGTACCTTTCCACTTATTCAGATCTTTTTACATCTTTCTGTAATAAGTTATATTTTTCTTTCCATAGTTTTCACATTTCTGATCAAATTGCTTCGTAAGAAGTAGTTTGAGTTATAGTTCAGTCATGAAAGAGATCTTTAAATTATATATTTCAACTGAATATTGTCAATATTAAGAAAATCTTCATACAATGATTGGTAACAGCTTTTTTCTCATTCTGAGTTCACAATCACATCATCTATAAATAATGATAATTTTAACTATTTGTTCCTGATATTTTCAGGTTCTTTTCTTTTCTTTTTTATTGCCTTGGCTAGATTATCCAACAAAATTTGAATAAAACTTTGGATAGTAGGTACCTTTTCTTGTTTCCTGTCTTTAATGTGTATGCTTCTGATGTTTTGCTTGAGAGATATATATGCAAATGGACATTGGCCAGAATATATATGAAACTAGAATGGTGATCCACAATCTCTGCAGCAGTTGGCCCAAATTGTTCAGGACTTGGTCAATAATTGCCAGCATGCCTGATTGTTACCCCTACTTCAAAATCAGGACCAGTCACACAGAAAGTCAAATAAGCTCTCTAAACCAATAGCATAAGATGCCCTGTTTCATTAGACTATACAAGTCCAGCTTCCTCATGCTAATGATCTCAAATCAGGGCACACCTAAAGTCTTCTCTTTTTTCCACTGTAAAGCTCTCCCACTCCTTTGCCTGCCTTTGGGTCACTGCCAAATGCAAGTGGATGACTGACTCTTGCAATAGCAAGCTCTGAATAGCCTCTGCTTGTTCTCATTGGGTGACCTTTGTTTATTTCTGCATACTTTAAGCATAATGTTCATTAATACATTTTCTAATGGTTAATCAACGATACATTTCTAGAATGAGCTCTTCTTTGCTCATGTCAGTTACTTAGCACATGTTTCCTGAATACCTACTATGGAGCGTGGACTGTGAAACCCAAATGGATATGTTTCCTGCTCTTGGGGAATTGTATGGTTTAGTAGGAACATGGACATTCATCAGTTAAGTGCACACATTTAATTGTGGGGCAAAAGGAGAAAAGCTCCAGGAATCTGAAAAGGAATGGCCAGGGACGAAACTCGGAAGGGTGAGGTGTCCAGCAAGCCAAGGAAAGACAGGGTATCCAAAAGGTTGACTGTGTCAAAAGCCATCCTGAGGTCAAGTGCAAAGAGGTAAGGAATTAATATTATGCTCTTTTACATTTAACCATGTTTTCTTATTTATTTTCCTTTATGATTATCTCTGCCAGCTTCATCTTTTACATTCATATTTAAGTGAACATTTAGAAGTCCCCTATAACTTGAATTGATTTCCAGTGTGACTTCAATTTTTTTTTAGAAATTTGATATGTAAAAGCTTCATATCAAATTCTAATATTTATTTTTCCACCAGAAAACTGAAAATGAAATGTGCTCCCTGCTGATTATTGTCATTTACTTGACAGCACTGGTATGGAATATCTAATATTGCTCCACATCTCTGCAACATCAGCTAGAATTGGCTCACTCTGAGTGGCACCTGTTAATTAACTACTGCAGAAAGATGTCACTGAAGTAAAAGATTGCCATGTGATAATAAACCTGCTGTGTACAAATGCTAAAATAACTTTTGCAAAATAATATTTTAATGAAACAGATTTGTTTTCAAGGTAGAATTCCTTGGTGCCATAGCAATTTTCTATCTCTTCTCTTTATTTACTTATTTTTAGCCTGTTACATTTCTCTAGTGGCAGGAAAAATTCAACTTTCCATGTGAAGCCCTCTCCCCTACCTTTCTTATCTTTTTCAGTTCCTAATTACATCTTTTAAAACACATCAGGGTTTTTTGGCATTCATACTTAATACTTACTAGATAATCTTATTTTCCTCCTTTTCTCTTTTCAGTCATTTCAGTTATAGAAAAGCAGTCTTGCAAAGTGGGTAACACCACAGACCATGTAGTCACATGGCCTTGGTAAAATTGTCTACCTTTTCTGAGCCTCAGTTTCATCATCTGTGAGATGGAGTTGTTGAGGGGATCTGTTATATATGTTAAAACAGTTATAATAGCACGTGGCGCATGGTAAGAGCCATTTAAGTATTTGCTGTAATTACCATTTCTCGATACTGGGTTCTCCCAGGGACTAATTTTTAGCTTTAGAATGTTGATTTATAAACGATAGTCTTATTCTGCATCTTTATTGAAAGTGTGTAGAAATAGTTTTTAAATAGAGTTTTAACAGGTTTAGAGATGAACAATATAATTCATTTGCCACAATCTGACTTACAAATTATCAGAGCCTCATATATCACATAGTACTCCTCATATATCACATGGCACTCCTTCTCCATTTTCAAATATGAAATATAGGCTCAACAGAAAGGTCACTCAGTCAGGTCATGGTGGTGCTGAGACCAAGATATACATCTCTAGGTTCCCAGTCCAGTGTGCCTTCCCCTGCTACCATAATATAGTTTTTCTCCCATTTTGGATGACCAAAAATGAGCCAGTTCAGAAACTTTCCTCACAAAGCGACGTACTAAATATAGAATGTCTCCTGTATTATCAAATTGGGTTGCCTAAGTTCTCGATCCATCAGTCAGTGCCAGTTTAGAAGTACGTCTTGTTACTAGGAACAATGACTAGGGACTTTTTGGTAAAGACAAGCCAAAGCAGCTACTTTTGCTCCATATATTAGTTTCCTATTGCCCTATTAGGAAATCTACGAGCTTAGTGACTTAAAACAACACAGAAATGTGTTCTGTTACAGTTCTGGAGGTCAGAAGTCTAAAGTCAAGGCATTGACAGACCTTTATTCCTTTGTGAGGCTTCTGTTTTCTTGCCTTGAAAAACCAAGCTGAAAAGCTTCTAGAAGCTACCTGCATTCCTTGGTGCTTGGTTTCTCCCTTGCATCACTTCAGTTTCTTTTTTGCCTCACGTCTTCTATTAGTCTGATCTCCTGCCATCCTCTGATGAGGACCCTTGTGATTACATAGGGCCCCCTGGAAAATTCAGGGTAATTTTCGTATATCGAGATCCTTAACTCAGTCATCTTTACAAAGTCCCCTTTGCAGTGTAAGGTTATATGTACAGGATACAGAGATTAGGATGTAGATGTCTTTGAGTGGGATAGGGGATCGTTATTCAGCCTGTCACACTCTTCAACCACCATTTACATTAAAGTTGAGTCTTATAAATTATTAACTCCAGGGAAAACAAAAAGTTTCTCAGGAAAGAAAAAAAACCAATCATTGTTTTCTACATTAGTTAGTTGGGAATAGTGTTTATGCAGTCATAGCAATATAATCACTAACTGTCATTGGGATCAAAAGTAAGAGATAATCATGAGGGGGTAGGGGAGGTGGAGACTGCCTGTGAGATAGAGTGGGGAAAGAGAACTGTGGGTTCATATTCTATGGTAGGAAGTCAACAATAATGCCTAAAACTCAAACAATCTCGAAGTAGCAAAGCAAATGCATTATTTAGAGAGAGGGAGGTAAATAAAATCATCAAGTAAAAATAGTTCCCTCTGGGGAAAGGAAGGTAACTTGGGACTTCTGTAAAACTTCTTCTGACTCTGATCAAATTCAAAAAAATTCAAACAATACAGATTAAAGAAAGGGAAGGAGTGGGGAGATCATGTGTGGAGTCAAGAAAGGAACTTGGAATCTTGATAACTGGAGACTGCTAATCTAGTCCATTAAAAGAAAATAAAAACAGAAATACTCCCAGTTATTGTGTTAGTTAGGACTCTTACCTGCTTGTATCAAAAACTGGCCAAATGAAATGGAGAGTGTCTTAATATAGGCAAGAAGCAATCCTGGGCCCCAGGTTGGGGGTGGGGGATGGAGGCCCAAACATGATGCCAAAGCCCCACTTCCTCAGGTCCCTTCTCATTCTTTCTGTAGCCCAGCTCCTGGCTCCTCTATCCTTGAAATGAGACATCACTGCCACTCCCAGTTTTCAAATGTTAAAGTGTATTCTTCAGAAAGATGCCATTCTCTCCTTCCCTGCTCATTTCCTGGAACACTAGAGGAAGGAAACAGCTGACTGTTGTTACCAGGGAGCCAGTCTCTGTGCGTAATGGCTGCTGCACAGTAACCAGGTGGTACCTGGACTTTCCAGTTTCTCCTGCTAGGGATTGTTAGCGATATTGTTATGAATTTTATTTTTGAAACAGGATGCTATGGAAAATACTAGATAAACTAAAATAATGATCTATATCTATGTTTTTCAAATGTGTTAAGATATCTCTGTTATATAGGTGACCCTTGAACAATGTGGTAGTAAGGTGTGCCAGTCACCTGCATGGTCAAAAATCTCCATGTAACTTTTGACTCCCCAAAAACTGAACTACTGATAGCCTACTGTTGATCTGAAGCCTTACTAATGATATAAACAGTTAGTTAACACATTTTTGTATGTGATATGTATTATTATTGTATTCTGATAACAAAGCTAGAGACTACAATATAATCAATAAAGCCAGAGAAAAGAAAATGTTATTAAGAAAGTCATGACTGCAGCCATGGACAGTAGTGAGAGGCAATGGACACAGACCAAGGTGAGACCCAAGGGTATGGGAACACATGGTTGGATTTGGGAGACTTTTTTTTTTTTTTTTGAGTCGGAATCTACTCTGTCACCCAGGCTGGAATGCAGTGGCATACTCACGACCACCGCAACCTCAATCTGTTGGGCTCAGGAGATCCTCCTGCCTCAGCTTTCCAAGTAGTTGGAACCACAGGCACACACTACCATGCCTGGCTAGTTCATTATTTATTGTAGAGATGAGGTCTCACCAAATTGCCCAGGCTGGTCTCGAACCTCTGGGCTCAGGCAATCCTCTCGCCTCAGCATCCCAAAATGCTGGGACTACAGGTGTGAGCCACTGCGCCTGGCTTAGGGACTTTTAAAGTTAGAACAACAAACTGCTCTTACATTAGATTTATGTTGTGAAAGTGAGGCAGGCTGTGAGGATGACTTTATGGTTTCAAGAAACTTGAGTAACAAGAATCATGACGCTGCCATTTTCTGAATAGAGAAGACAGATGGAAGATTGCTGAACTAAGATTAGGAGTTTGGCTTTCAACAGGTCATGCTGGAGACGTTGTATTAACTGTGGGTTCAAAATAAATTTTCCCAAAACTTAGTGGCTTAAAACAACAATAAAAAAAGAAGAAAAAAGTCATAAGGAAGAGAAAATGTATTTACTATTCATAAGGTATAATTGGATGATCCAAAAGGTCTTCATCCTTGTCTTCACACTGAGTAGGATGAGGAGGAGGAGGATAGAAGAGGCGGGAGGAGTAGTTTCTGTCTCAGGGGTGGCAGAAGCAGAAGAAAATCCACATATAAGTAGACTCGCACAGTTCAAACCCATGTTGTTCAAGAGTCAACTGTATTCTCCAGTGAGAAGAAGTAAGTGATAGCTTATATTCCAAGCATAATATATATATGTGTGTGTTTACAAATATTTCATATACTTAGAATCTGTAGAAAATTTTTATCTCCAGTGAGATTTGAGGGAACGAGATATAAGTGAAGTTTTCATTATCCTTACAATACTTTCACATACTAATACATACATTTGTATTATTTGAATTTTTACAGAAAATGTAAGAAAAAATGAAAAGTAAGAATTTATAATGAGTATATATTACTTTTACAATAAGAAACCAATGGGAGAAATTGTTACCCCTTTGCATTCCTTACAGGATAAAATCTAGAAGTTATCCTATTCTTCTAATAGAAGTAATTCTGTTATCTCAAAGGTATGAAAATTTACTTTCTAATTTCTGCCAGAAAATGGATGAGTAGTAAACTATTGATCATATATTCTAATGCCTAGGAACATGCTGGGAAGAGAAAACAGGGTGGAGGGACAGGGAAGAAAACCCTCTTAGGGAGTGGTTAGTGGTAGAGGGGATGATCTCTAGCAATAATTCTATTCTTCTAATAGAAGTAATTCTGTCCTTGAGTCTTAGGAATCTGCATGCCACCTCTCTCTACCCTTCTGTCCTGCCTCTTACTGCTGTTCTTCATAAGCTTGGCTTCTGGCCTTCCTACATTTGCTTGAGTACAGCATATTCAAATCCTAACTACAAATATTTCTCATTGTTTATTGACTACACCTGCTGTGCTCTTCCTCCTCACTTGTGCCCGTCCGAATCAAGATGTCCTGCAAAGTCCACTTCAAGTTCCTCCTTCGCAAGCTCTTTGCCTGCCTTCCCTCTGGTCACCATCTCCTTTGACCAATAGCATGAACTGGCATTATATTCTCTGATCTAGTTTTATACCGATATCTTTATATGGGCCCTGAAGGAAAGGGATCATTCCTTAAGTTTTTTGTAGTTCCTTCATTTTTCAGCACTATACAGTTTACGTTGTAAATACTCAGCTGTGTTTATATGCCTTTGAGTTAATAGAATTACTTTTGAATTAGTTATAAACAACATTGCATCTTAAGTTTAGGGTATGAAATTAGCATCCACTTCTACTTTTTATATTCTCACTTATAAAAATTGTTCCAGGTGTATTTGTTTAAATCAATCCTAAGCCACTTTAGCTATCTCTGAGTAATCAAATTGAGTGTATCTTCAGTGCAGAAATCTTTTAAATGTTAAACTTCTCCTTTTAGGGATTTTATAATTGAGTTCATTCTATCCAAAACTTTTAACTCTCAAGTATGTAACTTGGACCTCCTTTTTTTTTTTTTTTTTTTTTTTTGAGTTGGAGTC